>NW_024425897.1:4570864-4653460 GCF_017311325.1 Ursus maritimus
ACAGGAATTTCTGCTCACTTATTTAAGTCATCTAAGGACATACGCTTTAATACAGAATGAAATGATTCCAAAAGCCTAAGAAATTTAATTATACAAAACAGTATTTAAGGGTGGCTTTGGAATCTGTGAAACCAGCATCTTCTTTTTAGATATAATGGCGATAACTCAGGCAGGATGCTTTCCAAGTCATCAGAGAGTACAGTAACCTCAGATGAAATCTCCATCACTATTAGGATGTGTTTCCAACAGAAAGCTGACCGACCCAGTCTGAAGGATTCTATCTTCTCTATGCCCAGAGGCACTGGGGGGGTTGTTTTACAAGAGTGATCTTGCTGGAGTCTGTCCATCTACATTACTGCTTCCATGAATCCAAAAGCCAGGGTAGACTGCCCAAAAGAAAACACTGGAACCTAGATGCTTGAGTTTTCACTCTGCCCAAATAAAATATTAGCGTCACTGTCATAACTCGCAGACACTCAGGGTAGCCTTCTTTAGGCATCATGCTGCAAAGAGCTCCATAAATGTGTACAATCTTTTGCCAACACCCCTGCAGTGCAGGCCAGGGCTGCTTCATCTCACAGCCAAATGGCAAGGACTGGCTACAGCAACTATGAACAGACGACTGGAAAACTGACCTCAGCACAGTCTTAGAAGCTAGGACCAATCGATTCCTTTCAAAATTCAATCATAACCTTAATAAAAGTTCACGCCTTTGGACTCCATAATTTGATTCTGGGAACTTAACCTACAAAAATGACCCAATACATAGAAGAGCTTTTGCACAAAGGTGTTCATCAAAGCATTATTTATAAAGGCAAAAGCTGTCAAAAGCTGCCATGGCTAATAATAAGAGCACAATTTAAAAATTCAAGGACACACACATAAAAGGATACTATGTAGCAATTTTAAAACATATTTATAAAGAAAATGCCTGAGTGGCTCAATTGGTTGAGTGCGTCTCACTCTCTTGATCTCAGCCGGCCAGATCTTCGGGTCGTGAGATTGAGCCCAGAGTCAGGCCCGTGCTCAGCAAGGGGCTCTGGTAGATACTCTCACCTCTCCCTCTACCCTCCCCACTCAGGCATGCTCTTTAAAATAAATACAAAAATCTTTTTTTAAAAATGCCTTTAAGTAATGTAATTTTAAAAGTGGGAATGATCAGTGACAAACTGAATACATATTACAAACAGTTCTACAGGAAGAAATTTATGCAGGAAAGAAAAAGATTGAGAAGGACGAAGCCAGATGTTAACATGAAAGTTTCATATGGCAAGACTGTATGTATGGGTAATTATTTTTCTAACTGCAATTTTTCTGTGCTTTCCAAATTTGTCACAATGAACAGGTATTACTTGTAAAAGAAAATTTAAGGTTTTTTTGTTATAAAATAGTATCTAAATGATAAAATCATTTCTAAATTCTATAAAAGCTGAGGGGCTCCTGGTGGCTCAGTTGGTTGAACTCTACCTTCAGCCCTGGTCATGATCTCGGTCCTAGGATTGAGCCCTCCCACCTCAAGCTTCCCTGCTCGGCGGGAGCCTATTTCTCCCTTCCTCTGCTGCCCCCTGCTTCTGCTCTCTTCTGTCAAATAAATAAATAAAATCTTTTTAAAAATAAATGATATGTGCTGAGAAAATTTAAAACAATGTATAAATTCCTGTATGTAAGGAATAGCCTAAGAAAATCATAATTAGAGGATGTATTTGCAATATGTATCCATGCGGTTAGTACACACCTTACATTCACACGTGAAATGACGATGTAAGGTTTGCAAACAGGCAAACCAGCACTGGCATGGTGAGGAAGCGCTTCCGAGCCCAACCAGCCATCACAATAGCTGCACACACTCCAAAACAAGCAACGGCTTGCTATGCAAACACAGCTTCACATTGGTTTCACGGGCTTCCTCCCGCTGCAGACTGCAGCCCCTAAGCCCTTCTTTAATAGGAATCCTGAGCCCCCAGACCCCCATCAATAAGGGAATTTAAACATAAAACATAAACTGACAAATCTTTTAAGTGGCGGTATGGTTAACTATATAATGACTTCTGCCATGCTCTCTAAACAAGATTTAAAGCCAAGGAAAATGCCTTAACCCTCTCTCCATCTTAAGCATCTAAGGCAAGACTCTTTCCACGTGGCTCAGAGAATCCACAAAATCAGCACATCTTCGATTCCAGAAACTAAGACATTAGCACCTTTAGCGTTCTGGGATAAGAAAGACTAAAAAGTCGGGTTCCTGGGTGGCTCAGTGTTGTAAAGTGTCTGCCTTGGCTTCAGGTGATGATCCCAGGGTCCTGGGATCGAGTCCTGCATCGGGCTCCCTGTTGGTGGGGAGTCTGCTTTGCCCTCTGCCCCTTCCCCTGCTTGTGCTCGCCGCCTCTCTCGCCTTCTCTCTGTCACGCCCTCGCTTCCTCAAAAATAAATAAATAAAAATTTAAAAAGAAAGAAAAAGAATAGACTAAAGTCAAGAAAAATAAGCATCAGCAAACCAAATAAGGGGGTGGGCACCAGCCTCTTACTACCTCTCTAAGACTACAGCTTTACCCCACTACTTGGGCAGGACAGAGGATTGTCCCTTTTCATTCTACATCATAAGTAACTTTCACTGACTACGTGGGGAAAGAAAGATGAGAAGAGAGCAAGCACAGAATAAAAAATGATGAGCCCAGTCCAATAGGACCCACTTCGAGAAAAGGCTAAGTACATACATCTCCTTTATTCTACCACTGTTTATTTCCCTAGAGATACTGGGAAGCTAAAACCATTGTCCTACAGGTAGTCGTGTGGGGCCCAACTCCAATAGCTAATACACAGCACACTGACAGCTTCCCTTAAGAATGCACAGATTAGGGGCACCTGGGTGGCTCAGCTGGTTGCTTACATCCAACTCTTAGTTTCTCGGGGTTCAGGTCATGATCTTGCTGCTGGTGGGATGGAGCCCCACGTTGGCCTCTGAGCCTGCATGGGGTCTGCTTCTGATTCTTACTCCTTTTCCTGTCCCCTCTCTCTCTCTCACTCTCTCTAATAAATAAATAAATAAATAATAAATAAATAAATAAATAAAACCTTTTAAAAAAAAAAAAAAAAAAACCGAATGTGCAGATTATTTAATTCAATCCCTTCTGTTGAGGAAATGGGACAAGTCAGTTCCTTTTATAAGAATGACTCTCCCAACCTACCCTCTCCCCTAAACACCACCCATTGTACACAGGGCTGGCTCTCACAGCTCGGCCAGGCTTTTATGCACCGGGCACTTGGGAATCTTGTTAAGATGTTCTGGTTTAGCAGGGCTAGGTGATACAGAGGCTAATAAAATCCCAGTCTCACTCGGGAAACTCAGGCAGTGGTAAGGCTCCCTAGGTGACCCCCATGTGCAGCTGAGGTTGCACACACAGTGCTAGATTTTAAAAGGCTGCCAGCCTGGGCCCAATTGCTGGCTTTGCTGAGTGTGCCCCTGCACCACAATACCAGGCACACTAACAACGCCTCTTTGGAGTTGTTGTAGTAAAGGACAGAGTTAACACAGATAAAGCACATGGTAAGTTCTCTGAAACATTGGCCATGGATATTATTTTTTCTACTGCTACCAATATGATTACTATTAGGTAGGCTGGAATTGTAGGCCAAATTTGTAAGGAAACAGAGTTCTTGGGTAAACTACAAGTTAAAAGAAATTAAGAAAATATGAGCTGGGAGGAGCCTGAGAGGCGGCTGAGCAAAATTTGTGGAGTAGCGATTTTAGGAGTCCGCAGCCCACAACCAGGCAGTAACAGTCATAATTATAGCTGCCATTTTCCTGGGCCTTACCGTGTTTCAGGCACTGTCCTAACTACTGTGAATTCTCCAGGCAGAACCTGTGGGCTTCCATTATTCACAGTCAACTGTCTCAAGGCCCCAGGCACAAGCCAGCCTGGGATCCTGACAGCAGTGGGGAGCATGCTTCCTTTCTCCTTAGAGCAGAGGAGCTGCAGAGTAACCCAACAAGTGGTGAAGACTGACACAACTGTATTTCTCAAGTGTGAACCATGGCAGACCAATGCCAGGCTCAGGAGACACTGTGTCTAAAATCCAGTGGGGGCACCCCTGTCATCTCCACTCCTGGTCAGGTCCCCTAAAGGGCTGACTGCCCAAGAAGGGACTGGCACAAGGCAGGAGTTCCAGGGAGCCAGGCAGGAGGAGGCAACGACCACAGGAGCTTCCTCCCCCTCCTGGGTAGGCAGTGACAGCTGGGGGAGTGTGGACTGCTAGTCTACCTGTTGAACCACGCGCTGCTCTTACCCGTCTCTTTTGTTCGGCCTTCCTCTCAGAATTGCCTTAAGAGCTTCTACCCATGCATCTCCTGGGTGCCTTTCCTCCCCAGTTGTCTCCCCAGGGAATGGGAAGAAAAGCTTGAAGGGCCTGGCCACTTCACAGAGGTGCTTGTGTCGCGGCCCTGTATGCTACCCTCCACACAGAAGAGTGGAAGTGACATTCCACGAAGGAGCAGCTCAAGTGTGACTGGAAACAGCTGAAGCGTACCTATCAAGGGAGGACAGGAGGGCAGGGTTTCCAGTCGGCCAGGCTGGAAGCCCAGATCTGCTTCTAAAGCACCTAATCCTTTGCGTGCTCTTCTGACTCTACATTTAAATAGTGTTTCATTCATCTTCAAAGGGCCGTGACCAATTTTACCAGGACCTTTCCCCAGCACAGCCCCTCGTGATGAGGGCTCCCATGTTACAGAGATGCAGATGCTGACATAGTCCAAGGAGCTCACTCAACGTGTGAGCTCAGAGAGCAAGAAGACTCTGACCAGGCAACCAGGCTCCACACTGTAACTCCACATCAGGAAACAGCCAAGGCCTGGAAAAAGCATCGAACTCCACATTCAGCATCTCACATAGCAGTTCCATTTCTTCCTCAGAGCAGCACCACACTGAGAGCTGAACGTACACATCTTCACTTTCACAAGTAGGCTAAGGGAAAATAAAGGAGTTTCAACGACTGACAAGAGCAGAGCTCTAGTCAGGAAGAAGGCAGAATCCAATCCAAGTCCACGGAAGCCCTCAGCCTGAGCCGCCACCTTTCTAAGCACCTGACAACCTGACCTGCTCTCTCCACAGAATTTGAAATGCTGCAGACTTTCAGGTTCCACAGGACCAGAGAATCTGGGCACTTCTTATGATTATTCTACCATCTTTCCTTAAAAACAAAAACAAAAACAAACCCTTTTTATGTAGAAATGTTTCTTCTGGATTCCAGAGTTTCTTTCAACTTCAAAGCCCCCATTTTATAAATAAGGGAGCCAGAGACCCAGAAGGATTACGTGACTTACTGATGTTAAGGGATCAGATGGAGAAACAAGGACCCAAACCAAAGGCCCTGTGTTTCAGGCCATGCCTCTGGGGCATCAGACAGACTAAGTGATTCCCTGCAAATGTGCAAACTGGAAGCCAGGGGCAAAGCAATGTCAAATAGTGATGTGGGGCTCCCCATTAGCTCACTCGATATGAGAAGAATCCTAACTACATGGTCAGTTCAACAGAACTGCCACCCCACCACCATTTGCACATGAATAACCAGAGAAGGAAAACTAAAGATTGGGGAGGGAGAAGTTACTCATCATCAAGAACTTTATTCCCTCAGTCTTCACAGTTCTGTGGTAAAGAACAACATACCCCCATACATTGCTCTGCAAGTGACATTTCCTTTTAGAGAACAATGACTTGCAGGATATTGTAAAAGCTGTATTACTCGACAAAAGCAGAATCATAAAATGTCAAATGCTTTTTTCAAATTCTATTTGGAGAGCAGAAAAACATACTATTATTTTGTCAAAATGAGTTACCATGGCAGCCTGAGCCCCTTGACTCTGTATGGCCTTCAGTTCATAAATGTAAATGCACACTCATTTTATAGAGTTGTTTGGTATTTTATTACGTACTCAACTAAGAGTTCAAATAAAGTTTTAAGTATGGAGGATTCTCACCTGTGAAAGCATTTGTGGCCTGAAACCAGCTTCCCGTACTGCTCCCAGACAAGCCTGTGCTCCAACTCTAAGCTATCCCGTCAAGAGGAAACCGCCTGCGGCCTCAGGTCACTTCCATCTTAGCTTGTCATCCAACGCTCTGCCCAGTCCGGCTTTGGTAGCATCTGATGCCCACCCGCTCTGCCTCCCAGACCCTGAGAGCAGGCAGTACCTGGGACAGCACCTGGTCCAGCAGCTGCACACTTGGGGCACACAGTCACCCAGCCGTCCAGCCAAAGAGTGAAGGCTATGGTGAGCCCAGGAGCAGAGAGGAAGCTGTCCCGCTGAGACCTGCTTTCCCACCTTAGAGTGAGGCCCCTCAGCCACTTGGCAGCCAGCATCCTCCACGGTCTCAGCCGCTCTAAGGGAGCCTAGTATGGTGGTCTGATCTGCTGCTTGTGCTTCGCCTCCTCCCCTCGCTGAAATTAAAAGAAAGAGATCACTCTTCTGATGACTTGTAGCATTAAATTTAGCAGACCCATAGAGGCCAAAAAGAGAGAGAGTATAAAAGAAAACGCCACCCAGAGTGGTGTGTTCATGGCCGTGCTATGGGCACTGGGGGAGCTCTGGGGAAGGGGCAGATGTAAAACCTTTCTCCTAAGTGTCTGTGAAGGGGCAGGGAGCAAAGGTGCTTTAGCTTGCACCCCAGAAAAAGAAAGAAGACAGCATTCTCTGCTCTAAGGCTTGCTAAAAATGGCTACAAAGGTCACACAACATTCAAATGTCTGTCCCCAGTTACTCATAGTTCATGATACACTGAAGAAGAAACCCATTTCCCGAGCTTGTTCCTGAGGTATTAGAAGTGCGGTTTGAGGTTCGTATCCACTGCCATCAATCATCAGAGAATATCTCATGATACGTTTAAAAATGACTAGCCATGGGTGCACCTGGGTGGCTCAGTCAGGTTAAGCGTCCGCCTTGCTCAGTCATGACCTCAGGGTCCTGGGATCGAGCCCCACATCGGTGTTCCTGCTCAGTGGGGAGCCTGCTTCTCTCCTTCTCCCTCGTGCCTGCCCTCCCTCATTCTCAAATAATAATATTTTTTAATCTTTAAAAAATTACTCTCAAGGGGGAAAACAAAGGCTTGTATCAAAATTTTAAAGAGTAAGAAGGAAAAGCAAATTCCATCTGAAAATTTACATTACATGTCAAATAATAAAAAGCACTTTACAAAATATTTTCCTTAGATATTTTAGTGTTGTTATATTATACAATAGCTAAACACTCAATAACAAGAATGTTAGAAGCCCAAAGGATGAGACTTTTTAAAACAGAACCCGGAACAGGAATCCCCAGTATTAGAGAAAAGAAACCTTTTTTTCCATTATCACTTCACTCTAATTAATTTACATCAATCTTCAAAAATATAACCTTTAATCCTTTTTCACCATCAAAACCAGAAGAAAGAAAATAATTTAAGAAAACAGCACATAATAGAAAGGAACACTCTGTTAAGCCTCTTGTTGTAAATATAAAGTAGTAAAGTAAAATATCACTAATACAGACTAACTATAAGGAAAACCTTAGTATTAATGAAGCACTATAATTATATTAAAAAAATTCAACCGTATTGCTCTCACGGACCTGCAGTATCACAGTTAATATGGCTTAGCCTACCACGAGTACTTAAATTTAATGAATAGGTAACAAAATTTATTTTAATTAAAAATCATTTATGCAAATGATAGTTTTGAAGTGCTTGAAATGTAACAAAACATTTTTTTCTCTGAATTGAAATATATTCCACATAAAATGACCAACACACACAGTATCACCATCCTAAAAGTCCTACACTAACTTCTAAAGTAAACCTAATCACATGTACTATACCTATCAATTTCAGGAAATGAAATTATGCTTAGAAAAAAAACAAAACCCATCTGCCCTATAAAACCCACTTTCTCTGCCCTTGCTATGGTACTTCAGTGCACAGAAATGCTAGCTCTTATCTGTCCCCTGTTTCTAAATTCAGAGGCAATTTGAAGTGTGGTAAGGTGTTTGTTGTTTTACTCGGCTTTCCGTTTATTTTATTTTTGTTTCATTGCAAAAGGTATGCTACCTCACTTTTTTTTTTTAAGATTTTATTATTTATTTGCGAAGAGAGAGACACAGAGAGAGAACACAAGCAGAGGGAGTGGAGGAGAGGGAGAAGCAGGCTCCCACTGAGCAGAGGAGCCAATGCAGGCTCCATCCCAGGGCCCTGGGATCATGACCTGAGGAAGGCAGAGGCTTAACTGACTGCCACCCAGGCATCCTGCCACCTCACCAAAAAAAAAAAAAAAATCAAGCATCCTGCATCACATTTCAAATGGCTATGGGAAGGACTAAGGCAATGTAGACAAAAATAGAAAAACTAATTTTTTCCCCATCTTTATCACACTCACCAATTCTTTTACTTTTAAAAGTATGGTGACAGGTGTGTAACAGTTTACATTTTGGGGTTTCAGGCATGGATTTTTAGGGTATTTATGTGTGTGGTTCCCAACAAAGACCAGAGGGACACAACTGTTTTATCTTATTAATGTATAACGTTTATATTCCTGCATACACTCAGTCTCCATAATGCAATTTTTAAGCTAAAAATTCTAACTCTGACATAATATGTTTTCTTAATAGCCACTACCAGATACCCTTTCTAGAAATATACAAAAAAGAGGGGAGGGGCGCCTCAGGACCTGGAGACTTTGTTCTTCGTTCAGTAAGGGACCCAATCATCCAAGACTGGGCTAGAACCCAGTCACCCTCAGTAAGAAAGTGTCAGATGACCCAACAGGCTGGGGGGACAGAGGTGATGATCAGGACCCAGAAATAGCAGAGGCAAGGGCACACCTGCTTTCACAGCTTAATAGCTAACCAAGAATCAGCAAATGGCAGAGAAACAGAACAAATGGTACCTCATCCATTTTTCCCACCTAACCCTCTCCCATGGCTCCTGCTCATGATTCTGCTCACCTTCCAACTTCAGCTCAAATGACTCATCGCTGAGGCTTCCTGACTTATCCCCAGCTACCACAGCCCGGCAGCTTAGTGCTTCCCGGCACTTGCCATAGTCATGGCTGCATGCAGGGGCCCTGATCACTTAGCACCCATCTCTCCCGCTCGGACTGTAAGTGCCATGAGTGACAAGGACAGTGATTGGCTGATCTTTCCATTTCCTCTCAGCAGCTAAGACAATGCCTCTGATGCCTGTGTCTGTGCTAAACCAAATGGAAGAGCGGATGAAGGCCATCAGTGTTCAGAGGGGGTACCACACGAAGGGTTCGCAAACACTTCCTGAAGATCAACCCACCCGGCAGTGAGCTGAAGGCAGCACTCATGGCTGAGAGGCTACTCTACGGTACTGGCTCTGAGCCTGTGAACTGGGAGGGCTTTTCCTACCACCCACTGGTCAAGGTGAGACAGTGATTACAGCAATGATTTCACTGCACTCAGACTTCACAGAACATCCTATCCAGTAGAGGCCCTTAGAGGACATTGCTTTAAACCCTCAAAACCACAGAGAGAAAACTCTAACCCTCTAAAGAGGTTAGATAACTTAATGCCAAAAAACTATCGTGCAGGGGAGTCAGGACTAATGCCTGTGTCTCTGGGCCCCTGTTCTTCCCATGCTACCTCTAAACATCAGGTAAGCCTAAATCCCTAAAACCGAAATGTCTTAAACCCGACAATATTCAAATCAGGGGAAATCAAGGGGAGAAAATGAAGAAAGAGTAAAGAGAGAGAGTAATTACCCAGGATGAGTTCACAGGGGTAATCCTGAACCACATTGAAGACTCCACTACAGCAAGCAGGCTAACATCATCCTGTCTTCTATGCGCGCACACACACACACACACACACACACACACACACACGTTCTATTTTATACTGGGGAAGATGGGTAGGCCTAACCAGAAAATACCAATTCAATATGCACTTGAAAAATGTCATTAAGTCCTCCCATAACAGAGCAACAGTTACTAAGGAAATAGAGACACCAAACGGAAAAACATCTCCACAGGAAGGGACACATTTAAAAAATGAACACCCACAAAACCTAACCAAATAAGCTGTAGAATATGTTTGCTTTACCACTTATTTCATAAAAAACTTACATGAAATGCAGTCTCCTAGGAATCACTGGGGAATGAAACTGCACTCATCAGATCACAGCTTTCACAAAACTACACTGCAAAAATAGATACACGCAATTCAGGAAACATTAGGGTTGCCACACTGCCAAAAGGCCAAAACTCAGAAGCAAAGTAAAACCCCTTTTTAAAATCCAGTAACATCCAAAAATTGGTAGTGCATAAGGAATAAACACTGCAGTTTCATTTTTATTTCCTCTCAATGTGGACAGACTGCTTTACTGGCTCGGTGTCGGTTACCTAGGTGATGGCTAGACTGAGCAGCCGGAACGGGCTCGAGGCCGCGACCCAGGGAGCTGAGGACCCACGCCTGTGTCTGATGATTTACTGCTCTACCCACCAAAGAAGTCCTAGGGAAAAAGGAACAATTCTGAGAGATGAAGAGAAAGCTCTAATCTTGACCCAAAAAAAGAAGAAGAAATCAAAACATTAAAATTAACACATTAAGAGTTTCCACTGCACTGCTTACTGAAAAATCTCAACTACTCGGCTGGTTCGACTAAGTTTCAGTGATAATGGATCTTTCAGCAAGACAGGTGTGAGAAAAAGTAGAGAGAAGAAACCTGAGGATCTATTTCCAACCAGAGTTTGAATCAGGTGTCACCCGGGAGAGAGACGTCACACTTCCCCACGTGAGCTCCTCTTACCTGCCAACAGAGAGTCTGACCTTGGCAAGTGTCCATGAGTCTCAACATTTCCTAATAGCAAAAAAGTGTCCTTGAAAACATGGCCTCTACCCCCAAGGCAGCCATGGGGCAGAGAGAACACCAGACAGGGCATCCTTCCCCTGGTTTAGTTCACTTACAGGACTCTGGTCAACCTCTCAGCCTGTCAGGCTCCCACTTTCATTTATAAAGTGGAGAACATGAAACTCGAGGTCCCTTCTGATCCTGAGTACTTCGTGGCCCTGTCTCTGGTCAAGGGAGACAGGACAAGGTGTATGCAAAGAATATAATGACCAAGCACAGAAAATCTGCACATAAACCCAAGTCTGAGAACAAGTCAGGAAATGAAATGCCTAACCAGGAGGCTGCACTTAAAGCATGTAGATACTTCACACTACTTTTAATTTCTATGATTCAAGGGTATAAAACAATTTTGAGGTTGTGTTATAAGAGCTATAAAGCCATCTCTAGTTCTGGGTAGGAGCTTGACGGCCCAGACAGCTCCACCATTTTAGGAAGCAAGTACAAAATCTCAAACACTTCATTTCAAATATACACACAAGCTGCAAAAGAAAAAAGGCAATTACATCAGAAAATCCCTTTAAAATGTCACTTGGACAAATATGACACTTGATAAATCCTGAAGGATCTATAGTTGAGGCTCTCCTCCAACCAAATTGAGAAGGTTTCTCCCAATTAAGTCAGTAGGATAACTGTCCCTAGTGTTCAGTAGCGTATAACTATCTTCTCATACTATTTAGGAACAACGAAGCTCCTAAGAGGTCATCTACCCCACCCCTTCATTTTTTATGGAGACTGAGGCTCAGGGAGGAGTGGAATGCTGAAACTTACTGTGTTGATAAAGGCAGCACTGGGAAGGAAACCAGGGTGCTTGCCCATAGGCCCAGGCTCCAAGTTCTCCCGTACACACAAACTGGCCAAAAGGAAGAAGCTAAGGGAAGGGGTGTAGCACACACGCGCTCAACGGCCAATGGAGATCAGGGAATACTGAGATGATTTCACTTTCCCAGGCCCAAACTGGCCTATGGTCACACTACCAACATGCTGAAAAGAAAAGGCAAGGAAGGGTCAGGGGCTGGCACAGAATCAGAATGTGCACTGAACGTCACCTGACCTAGTCTGAGCACATCATGGTCACCTCAGCTGTGAACATCAGGCAAGCAGAAGATGGCTGTGGAGAAATGGCTATCCCTCCCAGCCCGGTGCAAGACATACAGACTGGCCACACCAAGAAGCTGGGCTCTAAGATGCTCCCACCTAGCACTCTCCGCCCATCCCAATTGTCTTCAGGATAAAATTAGCTTTCAGTGGGCATGACAGCCAAGAAAGGGGCCCCATAGGAAACTACCAAGCCGTGAGCAGTAAGGAAGGGAGCTGTCCCTGGTTCCTTTGGTGAGGGTAGAAGAATGAGGGACTGACGAGCTGTTCGCAGGAAAGTGTTTGTCCTCCTCATACGCGTTCCCCGATGCCTTCATCACCCAGCAGTGCCTGCTCTGCCAGCTCTGGCACTCACAGCATCCCACACCAACCACTTTTCCTTCCCCAGCTAAAAGCAGCCTTCCATCAAACACTTAGGCCTTGCCCATGACTACCCCTTCTGCCTGCTCTCTGGCCTACGGAACACTGTACAAGCTGTATTCTCCCCATTCAGCATTTCAATAGCTCTTTGTGGGATTATTACTCTAGCAAGGTATTATTTAGTGACGGGGAGACAGGAATGAGCAAACAAACCTAGTTCCTGGGTCCCCAAGGTGTCTATAGCGTTTATGGAGGTATTTCCTAATGGAAACCTCGCCGATCTTTTGTATCCTCGCATTGACGACCATGGGGCCGAGAATACAGCAGATGCCCAATAAATGCCGGCTGTACACTGAATCGCATCTGAGCTTCAGCTGATCACCTCCTTGTCACTCTGCATGGGCTGCACAAAGTACCAAGGGCATGATGTACAAAGAGACTGCTGGCCCCAGGGCACTCTTGTAAGGGAAGTTCCAGCTGGGAGTCTGGGCACCAGGCAGGGCCAGCCCGTCCACCATTCAAAAACACACTCAAATGAGAACTTCATACACAAAGAGGCCGAGGACAAAAGGCCGGGCTCTGAGTTGGACTACCTTGGGTTCATCTCATTTTGGACTCTGGGTGATGCGGCAGTTACTTAACCTCTTTGGTCTTCAGTTTCCTCATCTGTAAAATAGAAGCAACGGTATCTTTAAACTCTCATAGAAATGAGGAAACAGATACAGAACGCTGGTTCTAATGAATGGTAAAGACATGATAGTTGCTAAGCAGTGATTACAACTCACCTCAGCAGACTGATAAATTAGTCTTCAAAGAATATCCCCCCACTGCATCTCTTCCAGTTTTCATCAGAGCTAACTGGGCAAAAGATGCCATCTCCTCTCATGTTCCTCAGTTGGTTGTCTTGGTTTCTTAAAGTTCGTGAGAGAGAAAAATCTGCTTAAAATCATTTCGTATCAGCTAAAATTCATAACAGAAAGGATCAGGGAAAGGATACAAAATTAGACGAAATGTGTGGGTGAGGTTATTTGGTATGAAATGTGGTAGAACAGTAGAAGAAAAAAGTGACAAAAAGAAACTTGCCTTGAAAAAGGAAAAAGAGCCTTCTTGGTACTAATTTTTTTTCATGTTTCATATTGAAATATCAAATTGAAAACAGCAATAGACAGTAATAAATAAATTTAACCAAGGTTTTACGCGCCTTTGCCAGAATATAATCATGCAGGGTCCAATCTTCCAATCTTTCTTCCTTCCTTTTCCCCATTTCTCGCTTATTCCCCTTTGTAAATGCTGATCACTTTTAAGCCCTTTTTACATGCACATTTCTCAAACTTCCATAAGGCCCAAGAACGATACTCTGCACACAGAGGACATCCTACCAAACTTCTCCCAACAGCGATAAATCCAGCACTCTTCTACGCAACAGGAGGTGCCGGAACAGAAACATCGAACACTTTAAAGATAATAAAATGGATCGACACAAACAGCCAATACGCCCTACAGAAATGAATGATCTATATAATTTTAGTCACTTGCATCAGCAAAGGCTTCCTAAACTTCCCTTTGTGTGTGCCCAGGCCAGCTCCACATGTGCATCTTTAATCAAAACACACAGGAATATCTGAATTTTCATTACTTGGTTTGTCTTATTTGCTCATATTCATTTTCTGAAAAATATATTCCTTTAGGAAAAATATAAATTTTCTGCTTTATAATTTGTTTTAAGATTTTATCTTTCTTAAGTAATGTCTACACCCAACATGGGGCTCAAATGTACAACCCCAAGACCAAGAGTTGCATGCTCCACCAACTGAACCCATCAGGCACCCCCCTCTGTTTTGTACTTTACCACTCAATATCCAGTTTGAGGTGGGAGTGTTGGATAGAATACCTTAAAATAGAATATTCTGATTGGATATCAAAGAAAAAAGTCCGTGTTGTCTGGGACAAGGCACATGAGAGATGAGAGATGTACAGGGAGCCCAGACAGGCATCTCCCAACCCTGGGGCCGGCAAGGCCTGACAGCAGCCAGCAGAGTCTACTGCTCATTTAATAGATGCAAATGTGGGGACACACACACACAACAGCGTAGCAATTTGTGCCCTAGCAGAAAGACTCCCTTACTGCCTGAATAATACGTCCATTACAACGAAATTTAGAAGTCCCACTACCTCCAGAAAGAGAAAACAGTTCTTCCTATAGCTCTGCACAGCAGACATAGACACAGACCTTATCTCACATCCTCTCTTAGAACTTAAACTTCCTTTCAAAACAAAGTGTTGTTTCTATCATTTAAGAGAACCAAAAAAGAAGTGTTATATAGCGTGTCAAACGCCATCCTAGGAAGAACATAGATCCCCTGACTACCTTAGAGAAAAACACACACGTTCTCATGTGAGAGTGAAAAGACAATCTCTAGACCAACCTTCAAGAATGACTTGGAATTCAACCAAGAAAACTTGCTATTTGAGACATACCAAAATTCTTGAAACAGAACTCATTTAGCTCTCAGTTATTGTTGGTGGAACAACTTAATCGGATCACAGGAATCCAAGGAGATGAACATTTCAGCAGATGTCTGAAGGACATAACACAAATGGTCATCTGAGGTTGGCCCCCAGAGCTGATGTCACGCAACCAGTCTGAGAGGACAAACGAGCTCGGTGGTACAGTTACACACACTAATGAACGCTTACATCTGTGAGAGGCCCCAGCAATACCAAGCCATTTGACGAAGCAGTGCCTGATTCCACATATGGCTAGGGAAACACTGATAGAGTTTCACATCTTCCTGGAAGGCTGGATGAGGCAGAGCCATGAAAGCGCATCTGTCCTCAAAGAGCAGCTGTTGAAGGGGACAGAGAATTCCCGGGGAAAGGCTGCCTCCTGGTATTTAACTAATGGCACTACACAAACCCTGTCCCTGTGTGTCTGAGGCCTCCAGCCAAGCAGAAAGAGTTCATTAGACCAATTTCCGCCTGCCTTGGTAACAAAGACCTATGCGTGTGCTCTTAACACAGTAAAAGCAGACATGAGTGTTATTCATGGGGGAAAGCACACTACAGACAGGTACTGTGTGTCCTGCCAGCAGCCCAGGGGCAGCAGGAACAGTTCTCCTATAATATAGAACCGGGTTCCCTCCACAAGCCCAGTGCGACGCAGCAGTCTCCTACAGCAATCGAGGCCATGTGGCTTGCAAGTTTGCTGAGTTTGCTCAGCTTTAGACGCAATCTTACTGGCAGCTATGGGAACTATCTCATTCTGAATAGTGTACTCAACCCAGCATCACTAGTCCCCAGAGCCCAGTCGTCCATAAAATATCCATCATCAGATCTGACAAGAGAATTCTTGGGATGCCACCCAAAGAAGACTGCAGAACTCTGGCAGCAAGATGAAATTCCCTTAACCATCAAATTTGAAACCTGAAGTCACTGTTCATTGCCAAAAGTTAAGTTACACAGTGTCTGCAGGCCTTTCACGCAATCCAAGTACACCATGGACCTCACCAACCTGACAGGCAACTTTCTCTGCATTTACTACAGCATCTTCCTTCCTGCTTTTCCATCTTCCTTCTCAAAAATCTAGCTCCTTTATTTATTCCCTTCCCCTCTGGAATCAACAAGTAGGACTGACTCATTCTAACCTCTGCTCTGCAGTTGGGAGTCTCCGCCTAGCTTCTACAGATAGGAAGCCGGCCTCCTACCTCCACATATCTGACAGGACAGAAGGGTAAAGGCCAGTGGCAGGGACTATAAGGTGGGAAGGCAGGAAGAGACTTTACCACAGTGTACAACAACATCACCCTACTCCCCCACCTTTCCATAGTCTAGTGAGTAAAATTAGTTCCTTCAAACAGCAAGAATGAGGGGATTTAATTTTGTTCTCACAGGAGCAAGCTGTTGCTGCTTTTCACCAAAAATACTCTCTTTTAGGCCATTGTCTCTCAAATATTCGAGAGAGGAAGCATGCAATCATCAAAACTAAATGTTGTCCATTTTGACTTAAAAACTAAACATGTTGACAAATACATTTGAAAGAGGAAATACCCATATAATAAATACACAAGACTAATGTCAAAAAGCATGGAGCTGCCTGTTTATCTGGGCTGGCTACCTGGAAGAAACATAGAGAGGATGGGGGTGGGAGAGGTGGGTGCTAAGAGAGGCTCCAATTAAATGATGAACTACTGCAGTCAGGAGCTCTGCAGTACTCTTGGCACTGACACAGCCACTCACTCTGTGGGGGTGCTGTGCTCAGAGAAGTAAACATGGCCTTGGGATCAAACAGAAGGGGCTTAGAGGACAATTCTGCTGAGCAGCTCAAGCCACATACTACTTGGGCAGCTTACACAACTCCTGTAAGCCTCAATCTACTCATCTGTCAAATGGGGCATTAATAAAACTGTAAGGCAGTGCTGTTGACTGAGGGAGAAAATATATAAAATGCATGTATATGGTATCAGAAAATCTAACTGGCCTTCCAAAAAAGTTAAGGCAGTAATGGGAAGAAGGGCAGGGAATGATATTGCTCAGAAGCATGAATCTTTGGGAAGCGCAGTAAAGGTGAGGTCAGTTGACCAGGCTGTAAGAAAGTTTAAAAAAAAAAAAAGAGGGGGGGGGAAGGGGTAAGAAAAATAGAGAACCTCAAGGGGACGCATTCACCTCCATCTGTGGCTGAACACTCAAAGAGTTAAAATCTAGGGCCTATTAGATTAGAAAATCAATATTTTCATTTTCGAATACTTACGCAGGTCAACATCAGGTACATTTCATCACTTCTTCCTGACCACAGGCCAAAATATCCCCATCTAATCCACACATCCACCCTGTTAGCCTGGCCCCCTTTCACCTCACCAGACTTTCATTCCTACCCCAACATGCCGTCAATATTTACTGTACAATCTACTCAACCATGGGATTCCCACATCAGAGAAATCACTCTTATTGAAATGATTCATCTCTCTTCCTTCCTTTGAATAAAAACATGTTATTATGTTCAATAAAAACCATACAAGAAATAATAGCTAAAGATGACATTTAAATAACTTTATACCAACACCTAAAAATGGCTTCTTAAGAAAAGGAAATGATTGGCATTGCAAGGGTATATTTTAAGAGCTCCATTTTTCCCCTCCTTCTCCACCCACTCCCCCACAGCGAGTCGTCACAGCTACATGCAGAGCCACATGGGCCTCTGGCCTAGAGGTAAACTTGGCAAAAGAGGGTTTTATAGTGAGGACAAGGCCATATTGAAATTTAAAAGCAGTCTAGCCATTTTACTACCATCCTTTCTAGTTCCCATGGCACAGACCCTCGATCGCCAAAAACAGGGTAAAGATAGCACCATGCCCAGTTTTCCTGCAATCTGCTTCATGGGAACTGGATGAGAAGGGAATGGAGGTTGGTGATTAGACTGCCTGCACCTCCATTCCATCAGCTGGAGATGCAAACAGTGCTAGCACACCAGTCCAACTGCCTGCAGGCCTCAGACTCTCCAAGAATGACATGTCCACTCAGGGACAGAGTCTCAGAGAAAGGGAAGCTCACAGTAAGTTAGACTGGTGTGACCAACAGCAGCTGCGAACTCCAGATCTCCCACTCAGCAAGTGATTCACGTCCCTCAAAGATCCCTTTTCCAACCAGAGGTGAAATATTTCAGACTGCTTCAGTCTGGCTGGGCAGCGAGATCATCCCAGACCCAGTAAATCAATACTCTCAGAGGCTGGGACCAGGATTCTATCAGATGCTCCAAAGGCTATTTGTTGATGCTTGACCACTCTGGGGAGACCAATGATCTAGAGCAGAGCTTCCCAAAGTTTAAGGTGCTTCATGGATCCCATGAGGGACACAGGTGAAATGACAAATTCTAGTTCAGCAGGTCTGGGGGCAGGGTCTGAGATTCTCCATTTCTCATTTCTAACTAGCTCCCAGAGGATGCTGATGATTCTGCTCCTTGAACCCATCTGAGTAGTGAGAATCCAGACTCCAATGAGTTTGGCCTAGAATTTTTCAACTGACCAAAAATGGAGGCTACAGCCATTCCAAAGAGCAGCTTATCCCACCTCCAGCCATCAGTCCACCCCAGGCCAGCCTCTGAAACAGACAGCATGGTGTTGGGAGCTGAAGAGGAATCAAGTCATGCTTTATCTGTCATCCCTCTACCTGTTTCCACTGCCTCTAGGGACAATCCCATGGATAAAAGGTAACAAAATAGTCAACATTTATGTATAATCATCAGGGAACCATGATTGTTCTCCAAATCTGATTTCTTTAAAAAGAAAAGTGCAAATTGTACATACCACTACAAACTAAGTTGTGGAAAATGTATGAAATACTTATTTATAAATACAGATGTATCGGATGGGCTAGCCCGGTGACCAGGTACTAGGGAGGGCACGTATTGCATGGAGCACTGGGTGTTATATGCAAACAATGAATCATGGAACACTACATCAAACTAATGATGTATTGATGGTGACTAACATATTATAATAAAAATAAAATAAATAAAACATACAAAAACACACAAAAATTAATAAATAAATAAATAAATACAGGTGTATGATCAAAGAAGAACAGAACTCCCTGTGTCATTTTAAAGGACATAAGAGGTAATTTTGGAAAAACTCACAATTACAAGGAAATAACTCAGCAGCCTTAAAATTCCTAGTAATAGAAATAACAGAGACACTTGTGGTCTACATTTCAACTAAAGTATGCAGGTGAATCACAAAATAATGTTTATCTATATCCACTAATCAATGCAATTTTAAACACTAGCGTGAGTGTTATTCTCAAAAGACTAACAGTCGCCTTGTTTTTTAAGAAATCTCCTTTTGCCTATGTATAAAAGGGAACTATTTCAGTTTGTTTCATTAAATATATTTTGTATCTCGTTCTTCAAAAAGCATAACATAAACTAACCTCTTGAAAACTAAAATATGAGCAAAGAATTCAACTATAAATCATTTGAATTATGTTTCAAGCTACTTGAAAACAATCTTCTGATTCAAAAATGTAAATGGGAAAAAATCAATTTCTTTGATTAGTCAGCACCTCAACAACAAAGAGAGCTCAGCATTTTGCGTAGTCCTGTAAGTCCTGCAGGCAGCCAAAGAAAACTTGCACATATTGCAGTCTGTGATAGGTTTTCATTCCAATGAGGCAAAATATATATATATTTATTTATACACGTCGATATAATGTCACACACAAACTTTAAAAAAGCCATGAGTTAGTTTGAGCTAGTGTGCTTTTTTTAGGCTCCCAAAGCACAGGAAGCAGAGCGCTACAACTGCTGTGATAAGAAAATAAAGTCAAAATGAGGGATTTCTGCATTTGTTTAAAAGAGAACACACACACACACACACACACACACACACATCAACAAATAAAACAGCTGCAGTAGAGGATGCCAAAGGGGTGTGAGCTGTTAAGTGTTCCATTAAAAAAGATAAAAATAATTGGGAATAAATGCAGAGTCGTGCTTAAGCACCCAGCTCCATGGAAATCTGTTAGTCTGTGAGACCCTAGCCAGAGAATCAGTTGCAGATATTTATTGTGTACCTGTGTTTGTTTACTTTTGTGTTTACATGAAGAAGCAACTGGAGCAGGGCCAGCAAAACTTCCACCAGAAGGCCAGATGGTAAATGGCTTTGCAAGGCGCACTAGTCTCTGTCTCTACTCACTACACCTTTGTCATTCTCGAAAGCAGCACCACAACACATCAACAAGTGTGAGTGTGTTCCAGTAAAACTTTATTTATACAAACAAGTGCTAACCAGATGATGTGCTGTGAGCTATAATTCACCAACTATCTGGACTAGACTATAAATTCGTATTTTGAAGGAAATGTCTTATTCAAAGTCCTCTCCATAGCCCAGGTGAGTGAGAGAAAAAGGCTGCAGTATCTATCTCATATCAGGTTTTCCACACCCCAGGAAATGCCTGGATTCTCACTACCAAATATTCGTAGCATTTCCCATCACTGATACACCAGCTCTGTATAGCCAGCTAGTAATTAAATGTAATAATTATTTTGTTGTGTGCTGTTTGTGTTCTCTGCATCTCTCAGCTCTTGTGCTGTCTTGCATTTATCTTGTTTCCTTCACTACATTCTAATAGTCCCAAGGGCAAGACTTTAATTGGCACTTTCCCTCAGAATTTAGCTTAATGTTTCAAAGATATGCCTTGACAAACAAAATCCCTTCCCCCTCTCAAAGGGTCGTAAAAATATGGCTAAATGGGGAAAGAACATTACCATCTTTTTATGTTTACCACCAATGTGACTGTGGTAGAGAGGACAATCTTCAGGTCTACCCCTTTCAGAAGGCCAAGTACATACGAATATGTTCATTAGAACTTCCAGAGGGCTAGGACTGGCCTTACCCAGTAGTGTCCCTGGATGTTGCACGTGGAAATATCTACTAAATTCAACAGTACAATGAACTGTATGGTGAACTAAGCTAATTTCTAACACTTGAACATAACTCTGGAATTTTGGAATAGAAATGCTTTTTAGATATCATCATCCAGTTCAACTTCCCATTGTCCCAGAAATTATGGCTCAGATATCATGAAAAGTTATTCAGAGTTGGGCCTCAAGAGAGTATAGAAATTGGGCTAAATGTCCGTCTCTTTAAACATAAAAGAAATTAAGAAATTCTAATGTTTTAGGGAATCCTATCAGGAATCTTCCCTCATAAATAAAAATATATGCATTAGTAAAAGAGTGTTTTCTTCCTAATTGAGCAGCTCCTTGAATCTAGGTTCTACAACTCAGTCTGCCTAGTGGAAGGCAGCACCAGTCATTACTCACAGTGTTTATACGGAGATTATGACAGTCTGAGGCAGACACAGCAGACACAATATAGATTGTGGCTTGGAATCCAGCAGCAAAGCAGGGTATGGAATGCCATGCCTCTGGAGGACAGCCCCAATCTTAGAGCACAGGGAGACAGCATTGTTTTCACAGACCTGGGTCCTCAGCAGCATTTCACAGACCTGGGTCCTCCATCTCAGTTTCTCCGAGGAGCTGTTCTCTATGAAGCATCAAATTAAGATGAACATAGGCAGCAACTTCCACAGCCATCAAATCCCAATGGAGGAGAGGAGCCTTCTCTACAGCCATCTCTACCTCCACCACTGCTAGAACCTGGTTTCTCAAGGGAGAAAACCTGGGAGCCACTAGCTCAGTCTGAAAATCTTGTTAGCATAATCTGATGAGAAAGAGGTAGGGACGTATCAAAAACCATGAAGTAGACACCACCCGCATCTAAAAACAAGGTGAGGCCCGATGTCACAGAAAATGGCCAGCTCCCTGGACCATTCCAAGAGCTTTTCTTCTAGCCACTCTGGAAAGGGCATCATCTTTTGCGTTTCGGTACTGTGAGATCATGAAACTTGCCCCTTATAGGGGTGATGCAAAATACTAAACTATGTAGGGTCCATGTAAAGTCCCTTTACAGAGCACCATCATAATGGGGATCGTTAGGGACAGTCGACACAGTCAACTCAAGTACATAAAGCAGTACAAGCTTGTTTTCAAAATGTGCTCCATGCGGGGTCACTGATGACAGTGTTTAATCCTGCGCCAGTGATGCCTTTTCCTCTCCGTGCCCACTAGAAGATGAGCACGAGCCACAAGTCCATTACACCCAGGACTGTAAAGTTCCTACAGGACAATGTCTTCAACTGGGTTAGGACCCACTAGTGGGCTATGAAATTAATGTCGGAATCATAACAGTATATTTTTTTTTAACAGAGAAGGAAGAAGAGTATATCTCAGAAAGTAAGGGTGAGTATTGGCCTCAAGAAACTTCTGTGGAGTGATAGATATGTGGGTACTGGTACGTGTGTGCTAGGTCAGGCAGTGCAACCCTTATTTCTTACCGTGAATCATGGTCAGGATGTAGAATCTTCACCTCTTACTGAGCAATGTTATGCTACTAACACAGATTATCACCACAGCTCCCTGTGTGAAAGGCCACTTGTACCTAGGGAATTTAATTAGTGGTAAGTTGCTGAATACTAAAAATGTCCATGTAACTAACTATGCCATGCAACGGAGCCATATTCAGTGACAAGAGCTCAAGAACTCCCCAGAACCCTCCACGGTTCCAAGCCTAAGTGAGTCCTGCTCCCGAGTAGCCAGCATGGCTCGGAGCAGAGTTGGCTGAAAAGGATGATCTCACAATTACCCCTGATTTAAAGATGAGGCAGAAGACAGGGGTGAGGCAGTCCTAACTGTGTAAGCCCTCTCAGTAGTGTCCTAGAAGCCTGTCATCTGAGGAAAGACACTCAAGGACAGGATATTTATCTACAGAATCATGAAGTTCATTTTCCATGTTTACTAAGAGGTAGTCGAGCATTTATCAAAGGTCTGAGGGAAGAGACGTAGCTCTAAAACTAAGCGCCAATCTCATCCAGGCCCTCGCTTTCCTGCTTAACATTCCTCAGTGGCTCCCCCACAGTCCATAGGGATACAGTTCAAACTCTTGAAGCATCAATGGCCTTCGTGGCCCAGCTGCGCCTCACCTTTTCCCACCACTCTCTCAGCCTACAGTGCATGGCCCCATGTGCCAGCCATCGTGAGCAACTCCGCAAGCTGCCATGGCCAGCCCCAGATGCTGGGTGTCCCTACCAGCAGCGCCCTCACCCGCACCCCACACATACACACATACACCAACCTGGGATTCATGCCTCTGGGAGCTCCTGCCACACACAGCCCTTTCTTAAGCACCTGTTATCCCAGCATATTGTTCATTTCTCTGTTACTACCAGGTCTTGAGGGCAATAAATCGATCACGCGGGCGCCTGGGTGGCTCACGTCGTAGCCGTCTGCCTTGGCCTCAGGTCCGATCCCAGCGTTCTGGAGTCGAGCCTCGCATCGAGCCTCCCTGCTCAGCTGTCAAATAAATAATTAAAATCTTAAAAAAAAAAAAAAAGACAGGATAATGAAACAAATACTTGAAGACCTCATTCAAGAACATTTTCCTGAATACAAAGAGGTTTAAATGTATATAGTGAAAGGACATACAGGCAACCAATGTGACAAAGACACTGGAATGGTCAACCATCGGGCATAGCTTAGTAAAACTGGACTTATTAAATTTGGACTTTCAAAATGAGAAAAAACTCCTTAGAGCAGCTAGTCAAACAGAAAAAAAAAAAAAATCAAGTCACCTCTCAGAGGTAAATGCATTGATCTCACTTAATAGTTCTTTACAATAATAGCCAATGCCATCAATCAGGAGAGTAAATCTTCCAAATACTTAAAATACTTAAGCAAACAGGGTTGCCTAGGTGGCTCAGTCAGTTCAGCATCTGCCTTTGGCTCAGATCATGACCTCAGGGTCCTGGGATCGAGCCCCACATCGGTCTTTCTGCTCAGTGGGGAGTCTGCTTCTCCCTCTCATTCTCCCTCTGTGCTCTCTCTTTCTCAAATAAATAAATAAAAATCTTTTTAAAAAATACATAAGCAAATAAAGTATAAACCAAGGACTTCATATCCAGCTAGGTATTCCTTCAAGTATAGAGATCACAAACTAATAGTTTTGTACTCATCAGAATTCAGGAACTACTGTCACCATGAATCCCAGAGACAAGTGGGGAAACAAAGGCAAAAGAACTGGCAATTGAATTCATTTAACTATAAAACTGAGATTAAAACAAATATAAGGAGTAAAGGGATAAGCCAAATGTAAATTTTATAATGTATGACAGTGTAAAAATGACACAACCAGCAAAAATTGGGGCAGTAAAGGAAAAGCTGTAAAAGATGGTGAGATATAAGGTAATGTCACTGACTGAGTGCCTAGAAGCTGAGACTCAAAAGATCTTCAAGGGTAATGAAAAAAGTAGCATGTATAAGCATATCTAACAAAACGAATATAAACACTAATAAGATGATTGACTAACATCAAGTACCAGAGGGGAAAAAATGGACAGAGAGAAAGCAGACATATGCTAAACAGCACTGCTCATTTTAGAAGTTTCTCTCTAACAAAAGAGAGGAGGTAAAGGTATTTCATAATGTTATAATAAAAAAAGTCACTACAAGAAAAAACAGTTATAAATATCAAAAATAAAACCTAAATTATAAAAAGACCCCATAGTAAGACTTCGAAAATTCTGAAAGGAGGAACCTTAAAATAGTATGACAGAAGTCAGATCAAACATGTAAGCATAAATAATAGGTCACATAATGAAAAAGACTTAAGGAAAACTATAAAAACAAAGCACACAGTGTAACAACTTTATGTCAAACATATTTATCATGTCAATAATGAGTTAAAATTCAAACTAAATAAACTTAATTCACCAAATGAAAATTATTCAGATGAGGCCATAAAGTAATAAACTCAACTCATCCTCAGCAAACCAGAAACAGGGGAACCTCCTCAACTTGTCAAAGAATATCTACAAGTAACCTACAGCTAACATGATACTTATTGGTGAGAAACTAACTCTCCTGCTAAGATCAGGAACAAGGCAAAAATGTCCCCTCTCATCACTCCTTTTCAACATCGTACCTATAGCTAATGGAGTAAGACGAGAAAATAAAATAAAATAAAATAAAATAAAATAAAATAAAATAAAATAAAATAAAATAAAATAAAATAAAATAAAAATATATGGGTTGGGAAGGAAAAATAAAATTGTCTTTGTTTATAGATGACATGTCTTGCAGAAAATCCAAATAGAAATAAACAAACAAACAAATAAAAAAAAAACCTCTCAAAATAAATGATTACAGGTTGCAGGATATAAGGTTACTATACAAAGTCAATCATCACCCTATTACCAACAATGAACAAGTAGAATTTGAAATTTAAAACAATGTCATTTAAATTAACCCCTCCAGGGGTGCCTGGGTAGCACAGTCATTAGCGTCTGCCTTTGGCTCAGGGCGTGATCCCAGCATTCTGGGATCAAGCCCTGCATCAGGCTCCTCCGCTGGGAGCCTGCTTCTTCCTCTCCTACTCCCCCTGCTTGTGTTCCCTCTCTCGCTGGCTGTCTCTATGTCAAATAAATAAATAAAAATCTTTTTAAAATAAATTAACCCCTCCAAAAATGAAACAACTTACAAATTTAACAAAATACATACATCTACAAGAGAAAAGCTATAAAACTCTGATGAATGAAATCAAAGAACTAGATAAATTGAGAGGTAGTCCATGTTAATGGATAGGCATACTCAGGATTTTTTTTTTTTAAGATTTTATTTGTTTATTTGACAGAGAGAGAAAGAGAGCATGAGCAGGGGGCAATTCAGGCAGAGGGAGAGGGAAAAGCAAGCTCCCTGTTGAGCAGGGAGCCCAACATGGTGCTCAATTCCGGGAACCTGGGATCATGACCTCACCTGAAGGCAGGTGCTCAACCAACTGAGCCACCCAGGCGCCCCGCATACTCAATATTTTTAAGATGTCAGTTCTTCCTAACTTGATCTATGGATTCAATGAAACTCAATTAAAATCACAACAAGCTACTTTGTGGAAAACAAAAAAACTGATTCTAAAGTTTACATGGAGAGGACAAAGAACCAGAATCGCCAACACAATACTGAAGGAGATGAACAAAATCAGAGGACAGACACTATCTGACTTCAAAACTTACTAGAAACCTACAGTAACCAAGACAGCATGACTCTGAGGAAAGCATGGACAGATACATCAAAGGAACAGAATAAAGAGCCCAGAGAGACCATTTAAATATACTCAACTGATCTTTGAGAAAGTAGCAAAGGCGATACATTGGCAAAAAAAAAAAAAAAAGTGTTTTCAAGAAATGGTGTTGGAAAACTTGGCAAAAAAAAAAAGAAAAAGGAACTTAGACATAGACCTTACACCTTCCACAAAAGTTAAATCAAACTGGACCATAAGCCTAAATATAAAATGCAAAACTATAAAACCCCTAGAAGATAACATTAAGAGAAAATCTAGATGACTCTGAGTTATGCTGATGACTTTTTAATATAACACCAAAGTCACAATCCATGAAGGAAATAACTGATAAGCCAGACTTCATTAAAATTAAAAACTTTTGCTCTGTGAAAGACACAGTCAAGAGAATGAGAAAACAAGTCTACACACCAGGAGAAAAATTGTAGAAGACATGTCTGATGAAGTACTGTTATCCAAAATATATAAAGAACTCTTAAAACTTGACAGTAAGAAATAAATGAACCTGATTAAAAAATGGGCAAAAGACCTGAGTAGACACTCACTTCACCAAAGAAGATACAACGATGGCAAATAAGCCTACGCAAAGATGCTCCATACAGAAGGTCATTAGGGAACTGCAAATTAAAACAAGATACCACTACACATCTATTACAGTAGCCAAATTCAAAATACTAACAGCATCAAATATTGGTGAAGATATGGAGTAAAAGGAATTTGGATTTATTGCTGGCAGGAATGCAAAATGGTACAACCACGTTGCAAGACAGTTGGTATTTTCTTACAAAATCGAACGTACTCTTACAATACAATCCAGCAACTGTAATCCTTAGTACGTACCCAAATGAGTTGAAATCTTACATTCACATAAAAACAAACACACAGATGTTTGCAGCAGTGTATTCAACATTGCCAAAACATGGAAGCAACCAAAAATATCTTTCAAGAGGTGAACAGATAAATGAACTAAGGTGCATCCATACATAATGGATTATCATTCAGCACTTAAAGCAAAAGTGCTCTAAAGCCATGAATAGACATGGAGGAAAGTTAAATGCATACTACTAAGTGAAAAAAGCCAATCTGAAGGGCTACTTACTGTCGGATTCCAATTTTATGACATTCTAGAAAGGGGAAAACTATGGAGGCAATAAAAGAATCACTGGTTACCAAGGGTTGAGGGAAGGAGGAAAGAATAGATAGAGCACAGAGGATGTTTAGGGCAGTAAAACTGTATGATACTATAATGGTAGATACATGTCATCACACATTTGTCAAAACCCACAGAATGTACAAAACCAAAAGTGGACCATAATACAAGCCATGGAGCTCAGGTGACAATCACACGCCGATGTAGGTTCATCAATCATAATGAATATTCCACTCCAGTGTGGGATGTTGCTAGTGGACTGTGCCATACAGAGGCAAGAAGTATATGGGAAATCTCTGTAACTTTCACTCAGTTTTTCTGTGAACTTAAAATTACTCTAAAAAAAGAAAATCTGTTCAAAAAAGAAAAATTCAACCCATAAAGGGTTGTTTTGCTCAACTTGATACAAACAAATTTGAAATTCTGAATGAAATAAGTTTCTAGGAGAATATAATTTACCAAAACTGATACCAAAAATACATTAATTGACCTTCACATTTAAAAAAATAGAGAAGGTTGTTAAAAAGCTACCCCCTTAAATAGTGCCAAACCAGTTTCACTACAGTAGTCGACTATCTACACTGCTTCAGAGGGAGAAATGAGAAATTGCCTATTTTATATAAAAGGCATATATATAACATTTGATACCAAAACAAGTAGACTATTCACTTACTATATTCAATTCAAAATCATAATGCATTATCCAACATCAGCTAAGAGTATAACGTGGTCAAGCCTAATTACTTAGGAAACAAAAAAAAAATTTTTTTTAAGATTTTATTTATTTATTTGAGAGAGAGAGAGCACACAAGCAAGGGGAGTGGCAGAGGGAGAGGGAGAAGCAGGTTTCCTGCTCAGCAGGGAGCCAATGCGGGACATGATTCCAGGACCCTTAACCAACTGAGCCACCCAGGTGCCCAGGAAACAAAACCATATTTTAATACTGTATGTTTATTTTTATAATTAATTACACTGATCATACTTAATAGAGAAACATAAGATGCAAAGCTAGGAATAAGAAAGGATACTTCCTACCACCAATGTGTTTAATTAACACTCTACTGAAGGTACTACTCAAAATGATCTAATAACTGCCTAAAAAAAAAAACCTGAAGATTCTGTTAAAAAATGGAAAACAGGGGGCGCCTGGGTGGCACAGCGGTTAAGCGTCTGCCCCTGGCTCAGGGCGTGATCCCGGCGTTATGGGATCGAGCCCCACATCAGGCTCCTCCACTATGAGCCTGCTTCTTCCTCTCCCACTCCCCCTGCTTGTGTTCCCTCTGTCGCTGGCTGTCTCTATCTCTGTCGAATAAATAAATAAAATCCTTAAAAAAAAAAAAGTAGACTGTGAAATAAATGGTAGTAGAATTAGGTAACAATCTGGGAAAAAAAAAAACTGGATCAATAATTTATACCACAGCAGGATAAAATCCAAATGGATGAGAGATTCAAATTTTTTTCTAAAACACCTTTAAATTAAGAGAAGAATTCATGAGAAAATTCCTTTGTAACTTCAGAAGACCCTCCTTCCTATGATTCTAAAGCTTTCTAAAAGAAAGATTTGATTGATAGATCTGATGACATGAAATCAAAAACTTACTCACGGAAGAGGGGGGAAAGTAAGAAAAGTAAAACACAAATGAAAAACTGGAAGAAAATTTGTAATTTATATCACGGCAAAAAGGTTAATCTCCCTTATTACATAAAGAACCCCTAGAAATCAGTAGGAATGATGACTAGGGCTCCAGTATATGCTAATTATGATGCAAATTGGTATAACTCTATGGAAAAGTAATAACTACTCAAAATTAAAAATGCATATACTCTTTTTTTATGCATATACTCTTAACCTAGCAATTTCACTCTGGGAGCACACCCTGGAAATATACATTTACATATAGGAAAATTTGTATATATAAGATTATTCAGTTTAGCATCATTTGTAATAATACGAAATGACCAGATACAAATTGATGTTTATCTATTTATATGGCATTGGGTAAATGAATTCTGGTATATCCAGTCAATACTATGAAGCTATTAAAAAATAATGAGGCCACTCTCTGTGAACTGATATATGAGGATTTTCAAGATAAACTGGTAAGTGAAATTAAGCAAGTATAAAACAGTGTGAATCTATAATTTGGGCATAAAAGGTAAATAATAATATACTTGATATTTGATTTATATGCTTAAAACTTTAGGATATGTATATAAGAAAACAATAAAAATGGTTAAGTATGGAGGAGTAGGAGAACTTGACAGATGGAGAATAAGGACGGGAGGGAAATTATTTGATAAATGTGTTTTTATATGCTTTTAAGCCACCTGACTATAAAGCATATCCAAAAAGTTAAAGTTAAAAGTGAATACAGTTAATATATTCCACAGCGTTGTGAAGATATTAGATAAACTAGTCCCTAAACACAAAGTAGGTGCTCAATAAATGTTACGTTCCCCTGCTGTCAAAGGGTAAGGACAACACTACAAAGCACAGCGATGACAAGCCCAAAAGCAAAGCAAGAGGGCCATGACATGTTGGACTCTCACTATCCCCATGTGGGAACCCAGTGAGGCCTACAGCTGGAAAACACCTCTTTTTCTCCAACCCCGTGTTCCTCAGGTCACTGGGCCATTTCAGAGACCCAGTTTCCAACACCTCCAGTTTCTCATAATTCATTAGCCACTTCCTTCTCTTTAAAATGCTCTCATGTCCACCTATCTTTAGAAACAAACTTTCCTTCATCCTACTAGGCCATCTAGTACTACATATATTTGACACCAAAATCTTTAATTAAAAAAAAACAATGCATGCACAACAGGAAATCTCCTTTCTCTCCACCTTGCTCTTCCAACTTCCTTGAAATTTGGCTTCCTTGCCTAAAACTGTTCTTCAATGATTCCCTTCCTCCCATTTGGAAGACTTGTTCTCAGCCAGTCCTTTTCCAATTTTAATTTTCCCACACGGTGATGCTACTGCCAGTCCACTCCTTAAAGCTCCTTCCTTCATCTCAGCAGCACCCTATTCTTCACCGGCAGAAGTACTTGTTATCAATTAAGGGCTAAACTCTGTGCTACAGTCACCTCACACAGCTGTGGTGAGGATGCATGGGTTAATACTCACAACTGTTTAGAAAAGTGGTTCAATCACCATCATTATTGTTACTGTCAGCATATTTACAGCATCTTTTATTTAGAAGACAACAGGATAACCAATCAGAAATTCAGGGAGATGAAGATTTACATTGGAGTCATCAGCCCACAGACAAGAGTCAAAGAGAAAAGCAATGGGCCCACAACAAGATACTACCTTTAAGGTAGAAAGGATCCCTAATAAAGGGAGAATAAGTTATTAAAGAAGTAGTTTATTAATGACAGTAATGATGACAATGATAAGAATACAGTTTACTGTATTATTATTATTATTATTATTATTGAAGCACTTGCTATGTATGATAAGCATTTTAATATGTTGTCTCACTTAACCACATATAACCTCTTGAGGAATGTAGTGTTATACCCATTTTACAAATGAGGATATTGAGGTTTGCTCCAAATCACATGGAAGTTTCAAGATGACTGAGAACTCAGCAAAGCTGAATGCAACAGAGAAGTCCAGTAGAACAGGCCTTAAAAGGACACAGCATGATTTGCCAACATGAAGGTCACCATGAAAACAATTTCAGTGAAATGCAGAGGACAACGCTAAATTGCAAGCACCTAAAAAATGAAGAGGACATGAGGAAATGAAGACAGCGCTAAACGTCCCATTAATGAAGGTGAACTACAAACAGAAGGACAAACTGGCCAGCAGGATGAGGGGAGGAGTTTGTCCTGGTTATTGGTTCGGGGTCTGGGTTTCCACTGGGTTGAGGTGGGTTGGGTGGAATTTTGACTAGAGCATTTCATGGGCTTACCCCACTCTCCAGATCTGCCATCTCAGTCTTCTCTCAGTCCTCTTTGCTCTCCCACTGACCTCCCACAGATATCCATACCTGTGATTTCAAATCTCACTTTGCATGACAGGGACTCAAGGTTAGTGACCTTTGGCTGTGTTCCATGCCAGCCTTTCCAGTGGCCTAGAAAGACACATCCACCTGGATGTCCCGCCTATTCCTCAAAATCAAAATATTCAGAACTGAAGCCACCATCTAAACCCACAAGTCTGGGGCGCCTGGGTGGCTCAGTCATTAAGCGTCTGCCTTTGGCTCAGGTCATGATCCCAGAGTCCTGGGATGGAGCCCCGCGTCTGGCTCCCTGCTCAGCAGGAAGCCTGCTTCTCCCTCTCCCGCTCCCCCTTGCTGGTGTTCCCTCTCTTGCTGTGTCTCTCTCTGTCCAATAAATAAATAAAGTCTTAAAAAAATAATAATAATAAACACACAAGTCTGTTCCTTCTTCCTCTTCCCCATTTCTGTCACTGTTCTTTATATGTAGTAGGTGTTCGATAAATATTAAGTAAGTCATTACTGAACCTTGCTCCCTCAAAAATACACTGTGCCCAATGTGGTTAATGAAACCAAAGGCATACAGTTCTTTCTCAAAATTTGGTGTGCTAACTCTGGCAACTTTTAGAAGATTACATCATTACCTGACCTTAATTCTTTCCTTGTTTATTACAAATAGTCACTAAGGAACAACATCAATATAAAGAGGTTAATAAGGGCAACTGGTGGCTCAGTTGATTAAGAATCCAACTCTTGGTTTCAGCTCAGGTCATGATCTCATGGGTTGTGAGATCAAGACTGTGGTGGACTCCACACTCAGCGGGAGTTGGCTCGAAGATTCTCTCCCTCTGCCTCCCCCCCAACTCATACAGGCGCTCTCTCTCGCTCTCTCTCTAAAATAAATAAATAACTCTTTTTTAAAAATAAAGAGGTTAATAAAATATTCCAACATCGCCACCGGAAACCCTTATGCCCTATATACGTTTAACATCACTCCCAAGAAATCTGATCCCGTGTGCTGAATAATTACATCTTATCAGAAACGGACTCCTCTTTTTTCTTGATACACAATCAAGAAAGAATTCCAATCATACAACTAAAACAGAATCAAGTATTCATCTCGGTATATCCATCAAAGTATAAATGCTACAATTTATAATAGTATAATACATTACCAGAAGTTTCTGCTTGTGGTGATATATTAAGATATTTTCATGAAATTTACTTAAACACCCCTAGAAAGCTTAAGTGGTAAAAGCACCTCACTATTTTTTATTTCTCCAAGCTAAATATAAGGAAAGGCATAAAATTCAGACCCTTGAAACTGCGTATACAAATCATCCACAACAAAGCCAACACGAAAAACTGAGATGAGGGTAACTTAACAAAACTGGTACAACAAAGCAGGTGTTTCAGTAGTAAGGCATATTTTTGCCTGAAGCAAAAGGACACCAACACTACTGATACTGTGTTTATTTAAAATTTAAATATTTTGTTCATCATGGACTTTGGTCATAATTTTGATTTTTCAAAGTATTCTTATTACAGATAATAAATTTTTGGTACCTCCTTAAGTTGGTGCCTGACTCTAGCCCAGGCCCTGTGATACATGATTTGTGGGGGGAGGGGGGAAAGCAAAGAGCACCAACATATTTACTCTGTTTCCTGCTTAGGACACAGAAATGATCTAGCTATACAGTCCTTGCATCCTTGCATTAAATTGCCATTTAAAAATATCCATTCCTGGGGCGCCTGGGTAGCGCAGTCGTTAAGCGTCTGCCTTCGGCTCAGGGCGTGATCCCGGCGTTCTGGGATTGAGTCCCACATCGGGCTCCTCCGCTGGGAGCCTGCTTCTTCCTCTCCCACTCCCCCTGCTTGTGTTCCCTCTCCTAATTGCTAGTCCTGCCATTTTACACAGCACAAGTTTTCACTTCTAGGAGCTTACGATAAAAAAGGAACATCCTTGATGAAAGCAAACACACAAAGAACATGCAGTCAGAAAAATAAAAATACACAGAGGTATATTTCTTAAAAGAACATTTTCTAAAGAACAAACTATCTTCTGAGGAGTCTGAAAGAAAGCAGCTCTCTTCCTAAGTAGACTCCTGTTCCCAACTGCTTCCCCCGCTAACCAAGCTTCACAAAAGTAGAAATCCAGACCTGCTGCTGCTGGTTTCATAACTGTCTGTGAAGAAAAGGAAAACTTTGAGTCGAAGTCTTTACGTGACACAAATCTACATTATCCAAAATCTGGAAGGTATAAAGTTGAACACAAAAATACAAAAAGAAGAGACAGCCATTTCAAAAGCATATTTGCAGTAAATTCCTTTTATTAAAAAAAAGAAGAAGAAGAAATCAAGAAAGAAAATACAATTTTTCACACACAGTAATTGTCAAATTATGTAAGTGTGTGGCAATACAACACAAAAGCTGACTGGATCACTTGATTTTCTACTTAGGATTAAGGTTTCTATGCTGTGAATTAATATTTTATGTGTTAACTAAAGGGAACAAGCATAGTTTTTTTTTTAAATTCTAAATATAACTATATTGCCTTTTACTGCCTTCTTCACAAATGAAGATGTTAAGATGTGTTTATTCTTAATACATTATTTTTGGAAGAAAAGTCACTACTGTAATTATCCAAACTGACAGCTATAAAACTGTATGAAAAGACTAGAAAACAGAAGACACAAAGAAACTAATTCAGAGCTATAAACAACGACTTAAAATTTGAGGGAGTTTAATAGAGTACATAAGAGAATAATTAAATAGCCACTAAAAGCCAAACAAACTACAACTTTTAAAAAATTGTGCATAGGGGTGCCTGGGTGGCAGAGCGGTTGGGCGTCTGCCTTCGGCTCAGGGCGTGATCCCAGCGTTATGGGATCGAGACCCACATTGGGCTCCTCCGCTGTGAGCCTGCTTCTTCCTCTCCCACTCCCCCTGCCTGTGTTCCCTCTCTCGCTGGCTGTCTCTATCTCTGTAGAATAAATAAATAAAATCTTCAAAAAAAAAATTAAAAAAAAAATTGTGCATAGACACTGGTTTTGAGAATGTCTGCTACTACATCTGAGATCACGGAAAAGTAACTTTCAGAAGGACGCTAAAGAGGGAACCAAATAACGAACAGATTTCTGTGGCGAGAAGCAGTTCCTAAGCATGCAGACTCAGAGGCACAGGGGTAGAAAATAAACCTGTCGTTCAATGAACTGCCTGTCTGCTGGGCCAGATAACAAATGGGGAGCTACATCTCTCAGAATCCTAAAGCATGCTCCGGATGAAAATTAACTACCTTCTGGCTTGCTGACTTTATAAACATGAAGGGAGAGCAAGGGACAAAAGACTGCTTTGAAAAGAAGCCGCGAAATCAAATATCTCAAATTATGCTCTCCTAACAGAGCTCACTAAATACTGTGCTTACTCACCACCTCCCATTTACTTTTCCCTGATTTTACTAGAAACCATTTCATCCACAGTCGCAGGCAAGGCTTCACAGGTCCAGTAACAGAGAAGGGCCACATCCTAAAGGATCCCATACAGGACAGAACCCAAAACTGTTCCTGTTGGGCTATGTAATACTGGGCTTTACGCTTGGATATGGTCCACCTGATGCTGTGGGCATTTACAATATGTCAAAGGAAATACTGAAATCAAGAAACATCTTCAAACTCAGAATTACACTGGTCTCCCCCTGGCTTTCCCAACTGGCAGCAGTACTCCTCAAGCCGTCACCTAGTTGATCAGATGAGAACTACAGAAACAGATTTTTCACCTCCATATAAAGAAAAGGTTTCCAAAATTAGAGCTGTCCAGAAATAGGATTATGCTCCCTACTTAGGTGGTGAATTCTTTGATACTAAAAGAGTTCAAGCACTGTCAGGGTAACCCCTTATCAGAGGGAATTTGTTCAACCAAAGGAAACTAATTGTACCAAGAGACTCAGGAGTACTGTGTGTGCTGCAATCCTGGGAGGAAAGCAACAACTTCAAACAAGGTATTTAAGAAATAAAATAAAAAACAAAAAATGGTCTCTTCCCTAAGCCAGAGGATGCATTTTAAATGTTTTAGTTTAAAAGGTTCCCTCTAGGGGCGCCTGGGTGGCACAGCGGTTAAGCGTCTGCCTTCGGCTCAGGGCGTGATTCTGGTGTTAAGGGATCGAGCCCCACATCAGGCTCCTCCGCTATGAGCCTGCTTCTTCCTCTCCCACTCCCCCTGCTTGTGTTCCCTCTCTCGCTGGCTGTCTCTATCTCTGTCGAATAAATAAATAAAATCTTAAAAAAAAAAAAAAGGTTCCCTCTAGGTTAGACATAGCATAAAAGTTAAAAAAAAAAAAAAGAGGCAACTGGATTATGTTAACACAAAACTTTGTAGCACATTCTGCCTACTTAGATTAATACAAACTTGAAAGCAGGATGGGCAGACTTAGAAATGCAGCTAAGAGACTTGAAAATGCAAGCTACTAAAGAATTTCTAATGCAATATGCAATAAAGTTCATTATCTCCTCAGAGAGTTGGTACCTCAGGATACCGTAAGAAGTAACTTAAGGTTCTGCAGCGATGCAGGCAACCACTGTTCCCAAGTCAAAACAAAAATGTTTTAATGGTATATGAATCAGCCAATTTGGGTTGATTTTGGTTTTCACCCCATCTTACATTTGGAAGTATAGGTCAAGAATTCCTTTATAATTCAACATAGTGACCCAGAGTAATGCCTCTTGACCTGAGCATTAAATCTTACCAGCTTTAGAGCCAGAAGTCAATCAATGTCCTAAAATGCACACAGTTAGACGTCACTTCATTCACGGTTACCAAAATTTCAGTCACTGGAGTGCCCTCTTCTGTTTTTGCCATAGCTACAGACCGACTGCAGCGTTAAAGCTCTCACCGTCATACAGTGCCACTTTAAATTCAGACGAAGAAGAAAAAGCAAGAACTGTTAGCCTACTGATGGGCATCGATTCTAATTTCTGAAGACACACTTAAGATCCGCCATTAATTTAAGTTCCATGCCAAGAGAACAGAGATGACCACAATCAGAAGGGGAAGCAGCATGCAGTGCTGTAAAGTGGGGGCTACAGGTAAGGGCATGGCCTCACCTCTCAGGAGCCCAACTCCTGTGTCACAGAACACTCCTAATAATGGCACACTAAACGAATAATCACCTTAGTAACAGACAAGCTAAAAGGACAAGTACGTTGTACGAATGGGCCAAATCATTCAAAACAGCAGATAACCAGTATATGGAACACAGAAAAGTCTATTTCAAATGACACTAAGAGAAAAGTACTTAAGACAATGTGAAATTCAACTGCGTATGTTTAATAAAAACTAAAAGAAAGCATAGATTCTCATGGTAGAAATAGCTGGTGTCATACAATGAAGAACAGTGTTCACTGGAGAAAATACAAAAGTACAGATAAACAAAATAAAATCACCCATAAACTTTTCATTCAGACAGAAACATTATTTCTATTTTGTTATATTCTAGACATTTTTCTATATGAATATAAACATACAATTTTTAAGTGAAGTGGAAGCATAGTGTACATATTGTTTTGTTACTTGCTTTCTTTAATAAGTTCCATGTTCAAAGACTACAATTCAACAATATTGTAAGATCTTCTAGCGACACCACGCAAAATACACAGGTGTACTGCCAGTGACTCAACCAATCCCTGATTGTTGTGAATTGACAAAAAAGATGGAGGATAACCAATTTCAACTGTTAACTTTTTATTTTTATAAGGATTTATTTATTTATGTGAGAGACTGAGAGAGAGAGAGAGAGTACACATGAGTGGGGAGGGGGCAGAGGGTGAGAACCTTCAAGCAGACTCCCCACTGAGTGTGGAGCCAGATGAGGGGCTCAACCCCACAACCCATGAGATCATGACCTAAGCCACATAGGCGCCACTCAGATGTTAATTTTTTAAAATGATGGATGCCTCCTAGTGAAGAAATACTATTTGTAAATCCACCAAAATGAATTCAGACAAATGAGAAACACTCTACTTAAAAAAAAAGTCTTGACAGGGTACCTGGGTGGCTCAGTCTGTAGGGTGCCGATTCTTTTGATTTCAGCTCAGGTCATGGTCTCGGGGTCATGGGATCAAACCCCACATCGGGCTCCATGCTCAGCGGGGAGTCTGCTTCTCTCCCCCTCTCTCTGCCCCTCCCCTTCCTTGCTCTCTCTCTTTCTCCCTCTGTCTCTCTCTCTCTAAAATAAATGGATAAATGTGTTTTTAAAAACTCTCAGTAGCTGAGCAGGCAAGCACCTTCCATGCAAGTTGCTCTTGGGAATGTATATACTATGCTTGGGGGTTGAAGAAGTTGGGAGTCTCTACTGGCTAAAATAATCCCTAAAATCTTTGGGTATCCTTGAGGATAAATTAGGGACTGTCTCTTTATTGTTACAGACCCTGCCTTCATAATAAATTTTCTTCCTTAGGAACTGACCTTTTATCATTATGAAATGTCTCTATCTTTAGTGATGCTCCTTGCCTAAGCCCACTTCACCTAATATTGTGTAGAGGTACACCAACTTTGTCTTGGTTGGTTTGTTAGCATGGTCTTTTCCATCCTTTTACTTTCAACCTTTCTGTACCCCTTTATTTAAGGTGCATATACTGTAAGCAACCATTTTTTTAATATTCAGATCAAGAATCACTGTCGGGTAAATGAAGTATCTACTCCAATTGCATTTCACGTGATAATATATTTAAGTAGAAACTGACCATGTTGCTATCTTCCTGTTTGTCCCACCTGTTGTTTCTCTCTCCTTTCTTTCTTTTCGATCCCTCAATTACTTGTCATCCATTTCCCTTCCATTACCCCATTAGTTACACATTATTATTTTAACGATGATTTAGAGATTACGACATACACTCTTAATTTAGAGATATACCTCGTTTTACTGTGCTCTGCAATTCTTGCAAATTGAAAGTTTGTGGCAACCCTAGATCCAGCAAGTCCATTGGTGCATTTGCTCATTTTTTCCAACAGCATTTGCTCATTTCATTTCTCTCTGTCACGTTTTGGTAATTCTCACAATACTTCAAGCTTTGTCACCATTATTACATTTGTTACAATGATCTGCGATCCATGATCTTTGATGTTGCTATTTTAATTGTTTTGGAGCACCACGAACCATACCTGTGTAAGACTGAGAACTTAATAAGTGTGTGCTCTTACTGCTCTACCGGCTGACTGTTCCCCCATTCTCTCCCCCTCTTTGGGCCTCCCTATTTCCTGGGACACAACAATATTGAATCTAGGCCAATCAATAAGCCTACAAAGGCCTCTATGTATTCAAGAGGAAGGAAAAGTTGTACACGTCTCACTGCAAATCAAAAGCTGAAAATGATCTGACTTAGTGAGGAAGGCAGGTCAAAAGCCAAGATAGGCCAAAAACAAGGCCTCCTGCACAAAACACTTAGCCAAGTTGTGAAGAAAAAGGAAAAGTTCTTGAAGGAAATTAAAAGTGCAACTCCAGTGAACACACAGATAATAAGAAAGCAAAACAGCCATATTGCTGGTATGGAGAAAGCTTTAAGGATCTGGATAGATTAAATCAGCCACAACATTCCCTTAAGCCAAAGCCTAAACCAGAGCAAGGCCCTAAGTCTCTTCAGTTCTATGAAGGCTGAGAGAGGTGACAAAGCTGCCAAAGAAAAGTCTGAAACAAGCAGAGGTTGGTTCATGAGGTTTAAGGAAAGAAGCCGTCTCCATAACATAAAAGGGCAAGGTGCAGCACAAGTCCTGCCGTAGAAGTGCAGCCATTTATGCAGATCAAGTTAAGACGATTCATGAAGGAGGCTACACAAACAACACATTTTCAAGGTAGACAAAGCAGCCTTATATTGGAAGAGGATGCTATCTTGGACTTTGATAGCTAGAGAGGAGAAGTCAATGCCTGACTTCAAAGTTTCAAAGTTCGGGCTGACTTCCCTATTAGGGACTGATACAGCCAGTGATTTTCAGTTGAAGCTAATGTTCATTTGTCATTCTGAAAATCCCAGGGCCCTTAAGAATTATGCCAAATCTACTCTGTGCTCTATAAATGGAACAACAAAGCCAGAATGATAAGCACATCTATTTACAACATGGTTGACTATTTTAAACTCTCTGCTAAGACCTCTGCTCAGAAAAAAAAAGATCCTCTTCAAAATTTTACTGCTCCCTGACAATGCACCTGGTCATCCAAGAGCTCTGATGGAGATACACAATGAGATTAGTGTTGTTTTCATGCCTACTAACATAACGCCCATTCTGCAGTTCAAGGATCAAGGAGTAATTTCAACTCTCAAGTCTTATTATTTAAGAAATACATTTCATAAGGCTAGAGCTGCCATAAATAGTAATGGATCTGATGGATCTGAACAAAGTAAACTGAAACCTTCTGGAAAGGATTCACCATTGTAGATGACATGAAGAACATTCAAGATTCATGGAAAGAGGTTAAAATATCAACATATACGGGGTTTGGAAGAAGCTGATTCCACCCCTCACAGATGACCTTGAGGGGTTCAAGACTTCAGTGCAGGAAGTAACTATAGACATGATAGAAATAACAGGAGAACTAGAATTAGAAGTGTAGCTTGAAGATGTGACTAAATTGCTGCAATCTCATAAAACTTGAGTGGATGAGGAGTTGCTTCTTATGGATGAGCAAAGAAAGTGGTTTTTTGAGATGAAAGCTACTCCTGGTGAAGATACTGTGAAGACTTTTGAAATGACAACAAAGGATTTAGAATTTTACATAAACTTAGTTGATAAAGCAGCGGTGAGGTTTGGGAGGACTGACTCTAATTTTTAAAGAAGTTCTACTGTGGGTAAAATTCTATCAACAGGATTACATGCCTCAGAGAAATCATTCGTGAAAGGAAGAGTCAAATGGTGAGTCACCCTTCATTGCTGTCTTATTTTAAGAAACTGCCACAGCCACCCCAACTTTCAGCAACCACCACCCTGATCAGTCAGCAGCCATCAATATCGAGGTAGGACCCTCAACCAGCAAAAAGATTCGACTCAGTAAAATCTCACATGATGGTTAGCATTTTTTACCAATGAAGTATTTTTTTTTAAGATTTTATTTATTTATTTGACAGATAGAGAAGAGCAACAAGCAGGGGGAGCAGCAGAGGGAGAGGGAGAAGCAGGCTCCCCACTGAGCAGGGAGCCTGATGTGGAGCTCGATTCCAAGACACTAGGACCATGACCCAAGCCAAAGGCAGACGCTTAACCAACTGAGCCACCCAAGGGCCCCAATGAAGTTTTTTTTTTTTTTTTTAAAGATTTTATTTATTTATTTGACAGAGATAGAGACAGCCAGTGAGAGAGGGAACACAAGCAGGGGGAGTGGGAGAGGAGGAAGCAGGCTCATAGCGGAGGAGCCTGATGTGGGGCTCGATCCCAGAACGCCAGAATCACGCCCTGAGCCGAAGGCAGATGCTTAACCGCTGTGCCACCCAGGCGCCCCTCAATGAAGTATTTTTTTTAATTAAGGTATGTACAAGATATTATTTTGTTGTTGATGCTTTACAGTCAATATTCATGTAGAATTATCTACATAGTTATTGTTTTTGTTACTCTTCATTTCTTCCTATATTTCCATGCTTCCATTTAGAATCATGTTTCCTTCTGTCTAAAAGAATTCTCTTTAATATTTCTTTTACTATGGGTCTTCTGGTGACAAATTCTCTCTGCTTTTTTCTGAAAATGTTGTTTGGTTGCCTTCATTTTTGAAAGATATTTTCACTGGGAAGTGAATTAGATTGACAGTTACTTTCTTCATCACTTTAAAGATCATTTCATTGTCTTCTCATTTCAATTATTTTGGTGGAAAAGCCTGCTCCCAGTCTTATAGTAGCCCTTTTAAGATAATGTATGTTTTTCCCCTATGGCAGTTCTATACCTTTATTTGATAATCAGCAGTTCGTTCTCATCCACATTAACTATCTGTAGATTTTTGAAAGTGGTGACAGGTACACAGGTAACCAACGAATAGAGTTTGTTTGGTGAATCTTCATCCTTTGTTACGTTTTCTGGACAATTGCAGACAGATACAGTATGGAACATTCCTTATTCCTTTGGCCCAGACAGCTTTGTTAAGCCTGATGTCAACGTACACATCTTGAGTTCCCATATCCTTCATGGCAAATTTCCACATCTCTCTGAGTGCCCAAGGGGCACACTTCTTGAAACCCACTCCATGGATACACTTGTGAATGTCAATGGTGCAGTCTCTGGTCACTATGTTGTTGATGGCAGAATGGCCCTTCTTCTCACTACCCTTCTTTGCAGGAGCCATTCTGCTGGGCCCTGGTTGGAGAACCCTCTGGCTGATTTTTAACACTTTCTCTCTGTGTTTTGGTTTTATTACGATGTCAGATGTGGTTTTCTTTGTATTTATCATGTTTGGAGTTTGTAGAGTTTCTTGAATCTCTGACTTAATCTCTTCATACAATATGGGATTAATTCTCAGCCAGTGTCATTTCAAACATTGCTTCTTTTTTTTTTTTTTTAAAGATTTTATTTATTTATTTGACAGAGACAGATAGCCAGCGAGAGAGGGAACACAAGCAGGGGGAGTGGAAGAGGAAGAAGCAGGTTCCCAGAGGAGGAGCCTGATGTGGGGCTCGATCCCGGAACACCAGGATCACACCCTGAGCCGAAGGCAGACGCTTAATGACTGTGCCACCCAGGCGCCCCTCAAACATTGCTTCTGACCCAGTCTCTCTTCTCTCATCATTTCCCTTTACTTACACACATCCTGGGTCATTTTACCGTATCTCATATGGTTCTTATGCTCTTCTACTTTTCTACTCTTTTTTCTCTCTATGCTTCAGTCTGGATATTTTCTATTGGCCAATACTGCAGAGTTCACTAATCTCCTATGTCCAATCTGCTATCAAATTTATCTATTTAATTCAATTTATTTACTGTATCTTTCATTTCCAGCACTTCCATTTGGGTCCCTTTTTTATACATTCCATTTTATTTGTGACATTCTCAACTACTTTCTTGAACATATTAATGAGAGCTCTTTTAAAATCCATATCTAATTATTTTAATAGCTGGATCACCTGTTGCTGTTTTCATCATTAATTTTTAATTTTTTTTTCTTTTAATCATTTATCTCCATTTCCTAGCATGCCTGTTGATTTTTCATTGAATGCCAGACATTGCATATCAAAAACTAACAAGACAATCCGAGATTCTGGCTGATGTTATTCTTCAGAGAGGATTTATTTTTGCTTTCTGACAGGAAGTTAGAATAGGGACAGATCACTGTAATCCACTCTGAGTTAAACTGGTTCAAACCAACATTTCAGTCTTTTGTGAAGGATGCCATATTTCAAATTTACTCTTATTCCTGGGTGAGGCCAGGCCCAAGCAGGAAATCTAGGGTGTTTACCAGGTCTCCTTTTCTTTGGCAAGTCCTAAACTCCAAATTTTGTTTCCCCAGATCCCTGACACTGCCTGCTTAGCCTCCCAGCCTTTAAGAATAGTTTTCTCTAGGGGCTCCTGGGTGGCTCAGTAGGTTAAGCAGCTGTCTTCAGCTCAGGTCATGATCCCAGTGTCCTGGGATGGAGCCCCACAATGGGCTCCCTGCTCAGCGGAGAGTCTGCTTTTCCCTCCCTGTGCTCTTGTGCTCTCACTTGCTCTCTCTCTCTCTCTCCCTCTCAAAGAAATAAAATCTTAAAAAAAAAAAAAAAAACAGCTTTCTCTTCACTTCTTAGCGTCTGAGCTGTTGACACATCTGCAAATGCCTTGAAGAGAACAGCAGTGCAGATTACTGGGCTCATCTTAACATTCTTCCCTTCTCTCCAAGATCCTAACCTCTTAAGTCTGCACAGTCTTCATAGCTTCCACTCCAAATTTTGTCTCCACATAAGACTGCCAACAGCTCCATTAATGGTCCCAGCTTCTTAGAAACCACTTTGGTTTGATTTCTTTGCCTTTCAATTTCCAGAGCCCTTAAAAACCAGCAAATACCTCAAGGAGAAAAGCATCACAGAATGTTGGCTTGATCAGTATATTTCCCTTCTCTTCAGTACCCTAGTCCCACAAGTACTGGCCACCTCTTTTGCCAGCTTTTCTAGATAGCTTTGTGATGAAGTTGACCTATAAGCTACTCCACTTTCCCTAAAAGCAGAAATGAACTACTGGCTTTCATCTTTGGAACTAGCTCTGTCCTATCCAGAAATCTCTCTTCTTTTTGAAGCTACTCTAAAAGCCCTTAAAGGTACATAGCTAAATAGCCACTGATTTAAAAGTCCAGATAAGCAGCATCCAATTATTGCAACTATCCATCAGAATTTATAAGGCCCTGCTCTGATTGCAACTCTGAACATTTCCTGGGGTTTGACAAACCTGGATTTGCCAACTCTCACTGCTGGGTTCACCTCTACATATATCCAACTTAACTTACATCTGGTCCAACCCATTTCATCTTATGAGTCTTCCTTCTTGGCCTACATGCTCCATATTCCCAGTCACTACACCACATAATCAGACCTAAACATAAGACTCAACTCCACCTACCTACCCGCACAAATCTGCCCATACTCTCAACCCATGTCAAGCACCATCCAATGTTTATATTCCAAGCTTTGAGACCCTTCCTCCCCATTTCAAGTCTCATCTGTGAACTGTCAATAAGCAGGCCTTCACTTTCAGGGGAGAAAAGACCAGCTCGTTATGCAATACAATGACTTATAAGAAATATATGTTTGGTCATTCAGATAACCAAAATGCATTTCTCAGATATATTTGGTCTTCATCCATAGTTCCTGAAAATGCTTCAGAACCATGACGGTGAAAAGGGTGTCTTACTATTAATAAAGGACTTCTGAAACCCACCCAAGGGCAGGGGCTGGTTGCTAGGAAAACCAACAGTGTGATCACAGGGTGGGAACTTTCAGTGCCCCCCCCCCATGACCTCCAAGGAAGAAGAGGGGCTGAAGGTTGAATCAGCCAATGGCCAATGACTTAGTTAATCATGACTATGTAATGAAGCTTCCATAAAAACCCAAGAGGACAAACTTTTTAGTTCTTTCTTCAGAGCACTTCCATGGATGGGGAACCAGAATGCTTCCATATGCCACCGAGCCAGGATCAAGGTCCATGAGGACAGAGACTCCTTTTGCTTGCGACCTTGCCCTTATGTGTCTCTTCTTCTGGCTACTGATTGTATCCTTTATTATATCCTTTAGTAAACTGGTCAACAGAAGTGTTTCCCTGGGTTCCTTCTATAAGTCACTCTAGCAAATAATTTGACCCTAAGGAGGAGGTCCTTGGATCTTCCAGTCTGTAGCCAGCTGGTCAGAAGCATAGGTAACAAACAGCCTGGGGCTTGCAACTGACATCTGAAGGGGGTTGGGGCAGCGGTCTTGTAGAACTGAATCCTTAGCCTGTGGAATCTGATGCTATCTCTGGGTAGCGTCAAAATTGAATCGAATATTTGGACACCCTACTGATGGCGACTGTACACACACACACACACACACACACACACACAAACCCAGTTTGGAATTGAGTGCAGGAACCTTAAAAGAGTTGCTGTTGGCTAGGAATGCCTGAGGCACTCACCTGGGTCATACTACTTGTGGCAAGCTGACAGGGCCTTATGGTTCTGATTATGACTGCAAAATGCACCTAAGCAAAAAAACAATCAGGGAACTTTGAGGAATAAGATCTATTACTCAAAGGTCCTGGAGGGTACATGGCAGGCCTGAGGGCCACACAGCAAAGTCAGAGGTAGAAAGAAAGGGGGGAACTAAAGACCTGGAGCTCTGCCTTTATTAGGGTCTGGGAGTGGGGTAGCTTATGATTTCATGGGTTCACTCTTTATTGGCAAATTTAAGACATAAGAGTAGGAATTAAAGAACAGGAAGGAAAAAGCAGGGTTGCTCAAGTGGTCAGTTATCTATATGTTACCCACGGCTTTCTAAGAAGAACTTCATGGATGGAGGTAGCCTAGTTCACGTGTATGAAATGTTAGGGTGGGGGGACTTGCCTGGTTTACAACCCTTCGAGCAAGGCTCCTTCTTCCCCTATGGACTTCAGGGCACACAACCCGATGGTCCATTATTCCTGACTGCTATTTCCCGTTAGTGAACCCACTGTGCTATACATGCTAGGGCACACACCTGGCCACAAGGCCAGCATTACACATCATATATGGGGCCTGGGGAGCCTGCAATCTGGTGTTCTGAAGGCTTGATGCCTCATGAAGAACTCCTATGGCCTATGGAACTACCCGAGAGAAAAGAAGTAGGGCTTTCTTCCTCTAAACCAATGACCTGAGACCTTCTGAGCACACCTGGGAGAGGGAGCAGCTCTCCTGGTTTACACAAAGTCAGCCTATGCACACCACCTAGAAGAGGGTCTACTTTTTTTTTTAGATATATGTATTTATTTGAGAAAGAGAGCATGTGTGTACGAGGAAGAAGGGCAGAGAATGAGGGAAAGAGAGAGATTCTCAAGCAGACTCGCTGCTGAGCACTTAGCCCTACTGGGGGCTCGATCCCATGACCCTGAGATCACAACCCTGAGATCGTGACCTGAGCCAAAATCAAGAGTCTGACACTTAACTGACTGAGCCACCCAGGCACTCCAAGGGTCTATTGATTAGGTACATAGGTCAACCTTCTGACAGGAAGTTAAACAACTGGTTTCATGGTCCCCTCCAAAACATGTAGCACTCATCTACCATGCTTAACCACCACTAGAGCAGTTCTCACATGCACTGGGCCAATGGGGACTACTGTTTAATTCTAGGTGATAATACTTTTTCAACAAACGGTGGCTTCTAATGTTAATATTTAAAATAAACCTAAGTCATTTTTATTCCTTATACACACGTTTTACTACAAGAGTAACAGCCACATCACAAAAATTGTTAAAATTAAGAGAACACTTCTAAAATAAATGATCTGACATGGTTTAACAATATAAAAACAACTACCATTTTTCCAGAGCCCTTTGCTACCTCTAATTCATAAAATATTCTTGTGTCAAACATTGTCTCTTTTACAAACAAACAAACAAACAAAACAAAAACCCAGATTCTTAAATACAGAGAACAAACTGGTAGGTACTAGAGAGGGGGTGTGTGAGGAGATGGATGAAATAGGTGAAGGGGACTAAGAGTACACTTATCTTGATAAGCACTGAGTAATATACAGAATTGTTGAATCAGTACATTGTACAACTAAAACTAATATAACACTGTATGTTAATCATACTGGAATTTTAAAAAAATTTAAAAAGAGTTTCTTTTAAAGCATCCTTTCCAATCTACTACTCAGTGACTAAGAAATCCCAGTCTGTTAGGAAGTATGCCAAAACCCCAATAAATTGGACCAAGATATTTCCCCTTGAGCCCCACTGATTCCCAAATCCATTACTGGGATGACTTGAAGATGTTGCTTCTTCACCTGATACTGACAATTTCAAAATAGACATTTAAACATTGACTTTGTGCTAAATTTCTTCAGGAGATATTAGAAGGATGGGCTGAGAGCAGTGGAAAGATATTTTTTGGATGCACCTAATTCACAATAAAATAATAATGATTTCTCTTGCTTCCCTCCATTTCTGACTTCCAAAGCAAAATAAATAAATAAATAATTAATTAATTAAATTTAAAAAAACCTGCAAAAAGAAATGATTTTCCTCAACCCTAGCATTTAAATATCACTCAGGGGAGGAGAGATCAGCCCACCCCTGTACAGCGTTGTTGGTTTAAGCAAAGGCAGAAACAGGCAGAAACCATCACTGTCCTCAAAGTCCTTACAATTAGGAAAAGACCAAAAAAAAAAAAAGAAAGAAAGAAAACAGCTGTGAACAATTAAAAAGCAGTACATCAACAGGTGCAAAATGTTCTTGTTCAAATGAAATGCACACGAATGCCAAGGAGACTAACTTCCTGTTCCCACTGCGGAGAAGACTGCGGGGGAAGACAGTCCTTTAAACAACTGGTTACCACGGGGAAATCGGGTTCACCACAGAGATAAAAACAACCCAAACTTGCTCTTTTGCCACAAGAAGAAAACGGTCAAGGGCACATGTGAATGGTACCTGCAGCCCATAACCACTCCCTTAAAGCACGGGGCTGCCGGCTAGCTGGCTGTGGCACAGAGCTAGGGTACAACTGAGTCCAGCCTCCAATATGAGGCCAAAAGAGGCTAGCGCCCTAACCCAAACAGGTTGGCCATACATTATATGCTGATTCACACAGGTCTCTGCAAAAAGAAGGACAAAAAATGTTTTTGCAAGCTTGTCCTTTCTTCCAAAGAATAAAGATAGCAGAAAATGAACAAAATAACAGATCCTCTCTAGTAACCCCCAAATTCTATGAAGCAGGAGGCCCTCTTTAGCACTTCATCAGCAAAAATGCTTACATGTGTAGATCAAGCCCCACAGCTGAACACAAAGCAGATCAACCCCTTCCTATCGTTAACAATCAGTAAAAAGATCAAAGGTAAAGGGGAAAAAATGGAAAATCACACACAAATAGAACCTTGTGTTTCTTTTATATTATTTTATTACCATCTCTCTTAAACTCTAGGGTTTTTAAACAAAACCTAAGACATATAATGCACTTGAGGCTTAGAAAGAGTTTACCCCACTGGTTTTATAATTATTTAAGGTATTTCATTCATACAACTTTAAGAGGAAAATTATGTAGTAGTTTCTTTAACTTTGAATTTATTTTTTTTAATGGTGCTTTCCTATAGTTCTTAAAGTACATAGCTTCCTCTGGATTTTTATTTTCCATGTTAGCCAAGGGCGGCCTGAATGACTCACATTTTTCCAAAGCAACCTGAATATGTAGGACTCCTTCTGGTCAGGCCTGGGAGCATTTCCTCTACCTCCAGACTAATCTATCATCTTTCCTGAACAGGAGGACAAGGAAACCAGAAGGCACTGCCCATTGTCACAGTCCCCTAATGTATTCACCACCGAAGACCTCCATAAAGGTTATTTTAAAATCTCACCTGAGCAAACTGTGATAACCAACTGAAAACATCATTCAGTGTGGTTTGCACTCCTGAGGATGAAACAGGGGTAAAAGTCAACTCTGCTGGCCAACGCAAGTGGTGCTACCAATGGCCCAAAGAATAATGGTTTCCGAGAGTCCAATGGAAAAGAGCTGATGACATCAAAGAGAAATGATGGACATCAGAGCTTCTTGCTGCCACCACCACCACCAGCACCACCCTCCCAGTCCTGCTTCCAGGACACACAAGTACTACAGGCAGAGTATCAGAAGGCCCTGAGTGGGCTCTGCTGCCCCATCCTGACAAGACTGAAAGTCAGCCCCCTGAGTAGCTCCTTAAGGATGGGATGCAACCTTATTGGTATTTGTGCCTCACCTACCACAAATCTTGGCACACAGGAAGCACCCAATAAACTCTGACTCAACAGTAAAATGGACAGAAGAATGAATGAATGAATGAATGAATGAATGAATTTGAAATATAAAATAGGAAAGGTCACATGGATCCTCTGCCTTCCCCAGTAATAGTCAAAGCTTTTAATTTGTCCTTATCTTTATAACAGCTCTCCAGGTAGGTAGTGTTCTCCCCATTTTATGGAGCAGGGAACAGAGGGGCTCAGTGAGTTAAATCGTTTGTCTAAGGACATAGTAATTAATGCGAAGGGTGGAACAGGAATTTGAACTTCTATTTCTTCTATTGAAACTTGCATCTTTCCAAAACACCAAATCGTCTTCTTAAGGAAAGCTTAACTCTGCGAAGTTTCCCAAGGAAAATTAAAAAATAAACAAAAGTAAATATGTTAATTTCAGAACTAAAAAATAATATTTCTCAGACTGTCTACTGTAAGTAATATAAGCCAAAACATGCCAAAACACAAAACTGAAGCTCAAAACCCATCTGGAAGCCGTTATTCCTGACAGAAACAGTGAAAGAAACCTGGAAACCTCAGACCCAGTGACAAGAAACTCAGGTCAGGACCACATGTAGAAGAGGAGTCTAGGGGGGTAAGAAAGGCACAGGGCCAGCTGAGGCTGCCTCCTCCAACCCTCCCTCAAGGGGAATTTACTGGTCATTCCACTCCAGTGCTAATGGCCTCTCTGATCAGATCAGACTGTAAAATCTCTGACAGCAAGGACTGTGTCTTCTACCAATATAATTTTCTACCGTGACATCTATCCCCACACTGTACATATCACAAAATGTTAGTTGGATTAATGTTGAATTAATGAATGAACAAATGAATGGCAAACTCTATAAGCAAATCAAATGTAATAATAGCAAAAAACAAAAAACACACAAACAAAACCCTCAAGTACTCCCTGGCCATGGAAAGGGTTAGGTTTTCTTTTGGTATTACAGCAAACACAGTCCTACTCTTATCTTTCCCTAGACTGCAAGCCCAAGCAGGCCTAACACCATGTCTTTGTTCTAATTTGAAAGAAATGGGTAATGCCAGGCTGCAGATCAAAAACACCATCATCTTGGCCATTTATCTAGCTCTATATTGCTCTTGATACATCTTTAAGTGAGCACATTACCATTCTATCAGTAGTTTTAAGTTCAGTGAAGGCCATATGGATTCAAGTCACAAAGAAAGGCAGTATGGGGCACCTGGCTGGTGCAGTATGTTAAGCGTCCAACTCTTGGTTTCAGCTCAGGTCATAATCTCAGGGTTGTGAGATGGAGCCCCACCTTGGGCTCCACACTCAGCATGGAGTCTGCTTGAGATTCTCTCCCCATCTCCCTCTGCCCCTCCTGCTCTCTCTCTCTCTCTTTCTCTTCCTCTAAATAAATAAATAAATCTTAAAAACAAACAAACAACAGCATAATTTCACACACACACACACACACACACACACACACACCAAATTTCACTTCTGGGTATCCTGATAAATCACAAATAGAAACTGTTTTTTAAAATTTTACGTTTGGCCAGAATGGTACTGGCACAAAAATAGACACATAGATTAATGGAACATAAGAGAAAACCCAGAAATGAACCCACAATTATATGGTCAATTAATCTTTGACAAAGCAGGAAAGAATATCCAGTGGGAAAAAGACCATCTCTTCAACAAATGGTGATGGGAAAACTGGACAGCAACACTCAAAAGCATGAAACTGGACCACTTTCTTACACCATACACAAAAATAAACTCAAAATGTATTAAAGACCTAAATGTGAGACCTGAAACCATAAAAATCTTATAAGAAGACACAGGCAATAACTTCTTTGACATCAGCTGTAGCAACTTCTTTCTAGATATGCCTCCTGATACAAGGGAAACAAAAAGAAAAATAAACTACTGGGACTACATCAAAATAAAAAACTTCTGCACAGTGAAGGAAACGATCAACAAAACTAAAAAGCAACTGGTGGGGGCCCTGAGTGGCTCAGTCGGTTAAGCACCCAACTCTTGATTTCAGCTCAAGTCATGAACTCAGGGTCGTGAGCTCAAGCCCCACATCGGGCTCCATGCTCAGTGCAGAATCTGCTTGAGATTCTCTCTCTAGCTCTCTTTGCCCCTCCCCTCCAGTCCCATGCTCTCTCTCTAAAATAAATAAATAAAATCTTAAAAAAACAACAACAACAATTAAAAGGCAACCAAAGAAATGGGAGAAGATATTTGCAAATGACATATCCAATGAGGGGTTAGTATCCAAAATATATAAGGAACTTATAATCAACACCCAAAAAACAATCCAGTTAAAAAATGGGCAGAAGACATGAATAGACATTTTTCCAAAGAAGACATGCATATGGCCAACAGATACGCGAAAAGATATTCAACATTACTTATCATCAGGGAAATACAAATCAAAACTATGATGAGATACCACCTCACACCTGTCAGAATGGCTAAAATCAACAACACAAGAAACAAAAGGTGTTGGTGAGGATGTGGAGAGAAGGGAACCCTCTTGCACTGTTGGTAAGAATGCAAACTGGTGCAGCCACTTTGGAAAACAGTAAGGAATTTCCTCAAAAAGTTAAAAATAGAACTACCCTAAATCCAGCTTCACACTACTGGATATTTACCCAAGGAACACAAAAATACTAATTCAAAGGGATAATTATACCCTTATGTTCACAGCAGCGTATCTACAATAGCCACGTTATGGAAACAGCCCAAGTGTCCATCAATAAATGAATGGATAAAGAAGACGTGGTGTATATATATACAATGGAATATTACTCAGCCGTAAAAAAGAATGAAATCTTGCCATTTGCAACAACATGGAATGGAGCTAAAGAGTGTTATGCTAAGCAAAGTAAGTAATATAAGCCAAAACATGCCAAAACACAAAACTGAAGCTCAAAACCCATCTGGAAGCCGTTATTCCTGACAGAAACAGCAAAAGAAACCTGGAAATCTCAGACCCAGTGACAAGAAACTCAGGTCAGGATCACATGTAGAAGAGGAGTCTAGGGGGGTAAGAAAGGCACAGGGCCTTTGTCAGAGAAAGACAAATACCATATGATTTCACTCATATGTGGAATTTAAGAAACAAAACAAACTAGCAAAGCAAAATAAAAAGAGAAAGGCAAACCAAGAAACAGACTCTTAATTATAGAGAACAAACTGATAGTTACCATAGAGAGCTGAGGGGGTGGGTTAAATAGGTGAAGAGGATTAAGTAGTACACTTGTGATGAGCACCAGGTGATGTATGCAAATGCTGAATCACTACATTGTACACCTGAAATTAAAATTACACCGTTAACTAACTGGAATTTAAATTAAAACGTAAAAAAAAAAACCACTTCATGTTTAGCAAGAGCTTGGAAGTTAAGTCACATGGGCATTTTATATCACACCAGTGGATCTAACAATGACAACTTCGTGATAATTTATGAAATAGTTCATGTAGCATAGATGATCTTAAATAAACAACGGTCTCCCATGGGTCAGCCTTTCCATTCAACAGTGTCTGTGAGGAAGGAACTCCCGAAACTGAGCAGAATGTTCACTTTTCATCCCACAGCCAGGTTTCAGAAAGTGCTCTGGAAAAACTCTCCAATGCCCTCCTAATTTCCAAATTCAATGAGCATCATTCAGTCCCTGTCTTATATGACCTCTCCGCAGCATCTGATGCTCTAACAGCACCTGCCTGTCCCTCTCCACAGTTATCAGGACTCTGCTCTCCCAGTCTCTCTCTGACCATCAATGGTCTCTCACACCCTTGCAGCATCTCTTCCTCCACTGAGCCCTGAAAATTTGCTGCTGCCTAGAGTACTGTCCTTAGCAAAATCATCCATCCTGAATTTTACTGACTTTCCCTAAATTTGCTTACCAATGGAGAAATGCTAAGTGAAGGATAACAAGAAGAAAGGAGTAAGAGGAGGAAGTAGAAGAGGATAAACCACAGCCTTGCTCAACTACATCTATGTAATTGGCAACCACCTAGTCAAGACTCAACTGTGTACAGAATTTAGTTGAGGCTGTCCAATGACAGGAATTCAAGGCCCAATGCTGAAAAGTCACCTTCATTTGCATAAAATGATATACAGTTAAAACAGCTGCCTGCTAATAGACAAGACAGACTTACTATAGTTGACAAAAAAAAATACCCAGTATAAGCTGGTAACAGCTCCATTAGGGACAGGCTAAATCCTCAACAAATCATTTTTCAGAAAGGTAGACATCAGACTAGCTGGTATTTTTCAGTCTTAAATACAGTCATCCCAAAGTCCTTCTTTCCTGTCTCTCCTGTATCACTCCCAGTGTCCCTCGGACCCCACTTTCACCCCACCTCCCAAGTCGCAGAAAGTGCTTACTCCACAAAGACAGATCACGTAGAAGATCTTATTCTAAGTGGTCAAGGTCAAATCAGTGTTCTGAGACCAATTTCAATGTGTGCGTGTGCATGGGGATGGGTCCCCCACACAACGAAGCAATTCTCTGACACCAGTAGGGTGTCCAAGGAGAATTCAACTCAATTCTGATGCTATCTACCCTGAGATAGCATCAGATCCCACAGGTTAAGGCCTCAGTCCTGCAACACTGCTCTCCCCTGCCACTTCAGGGGCGAGTCACAGGCCCAGGTTGTTACCTGTCCTTCTGACCTAACTGCTATACATAAGAGGTTCCCACAACCTCCTCCTTGGATTTTCAGATGCCAGTCACAAATCCAGGTTGCTCTCTAGGCACTACACTCTCCCCAATCTCTGGGTATTCACCAACCCGGAAGCTCTCCAAACACTGTCCTTTGGAATTTTTATGAAGGCTTCATTACATACATTACATTGATTAATCATTGGCCATTAGCGACTGTGTCAACTTCCAGCCCCTCTCCCCTCCCTAGAGGTCAGGGGGTGGAACTAAAAGTTGGCTTGGCAATCAGCACCCCCCATCCTTAAGTGCTTTTCAAAACTTTCCTCATTAACATAACAAATGACACTTTTTATCACTCTCAATGCTTAGGAAATTCCAAGGGTTATAGAAACTGTGAACCAGGAATTATAAACAAAGACCAAATATATATAAGAAATATATTTTGGTCATCTGAATAACCAAATATATATATTTCTTATAAATCACAATATCACTCATAAAGGTCTAAGTTATCTGACGGACCCTAATTTGTCTTTTTAAGGTCTTTAATGTCATTACCACATGAATATTGAGTACTATGGAGACCAAAGGAGATGGGGTACTGTGTCATATCAGACTCCTCCCCATGAACCAATCCCAAATCCTCAGTAAACTCACACAGAGAAAAACAGAATTGTAAGTAATAAACATAATAGGCTTGGCACATCTAATAATTGCAAGAGAAACTGGGAACCATAATGAATAGAAAACAACATATCTGGAGCTCTATTTTCATTGGCTAAATCATCCTCACCCAACTCATGAATTCCCAAGGCTACTTGATGGGTATTTGTTACCAGCATTCTGAGGCACTCTAGACTGACACCCAGAGCCATACCCTACACTTCCCTTCCATGACAACGCACTGACCCACCAGGCAGAACCACTCACAGGCCCCAGGGCCACATACAGCCCTCTATAAATCTAATCCACCCTACTGAGAGCATGCCCTTCATTTTCCACTTTGGGTGGCAATTAAAATCTCTTTCCAGTTATGGGAAATGGAAAAATATCGTATTAAATAAAGTCAAGAAGAAAGGACAAAAGGAAATTACACAAAACAAAAAGCAAATATAATTTGAATAATCTGTTATTTTTAGGTTTTAGAAACAGAAAACCAACAGAATTTCTAAAACCAGTTAATCCTAAACAATACTGTGGTTCTACAGTCAAACTGGAAATTCCTTCCTAACTATGACCAGAAGCCACAAAAGAAAAGAATGATAAATATAACCACATAAACATTAGAAATTTCAGTCTGGTAAAAATCAGTTAAAAGACAAATGACAAAAACTTTGAAACAGTATTTGCAAGGTTTATCACAAAATCTACTTCCCTAATATACAAAATGCTCATAGAAGTCCATGAGGAAAAAAAAGTACAATCCACAAACAGAAAGGGCTTGTACAATCACATGAAAGATGCACAACTTCTCATAATAATAGAAATGTACATTACAACTACATTTAGATACCGCTTTCCATCTATCTGTTTGGTAGACTCCAAAAATGTGGTAACATGGTCTATTGTTAAGAACGTGGCAAAACAGGCACCTTTGCCCACTGCTGATGGGGTAAACGATGTCAATCAAAACTACAAATGGATATACTCTTAGACTTAACAACTCCAAATCTGGGAATTTATCCTTAAGGTTATGCTAGCATATAATTAAGTGCAATGAAATTAAGTGAAATGAAATACGTTATTCATTGAACTTTATTTGTATAAGCAAATTTGGAAATAAGTCAAATGTTCATCAGTAGAGGACTGACTGGTTCAATAAATTATGATGTGTATTAAATGGGACACCGGGCATCTGTAAACAGGAGGGGAGGGAGGAAAGGGGAGAGAGAGGATGAGGCGGAAGGAAGCTTTGCATGTGCTGATGTGAAGGATCTCCAAGACACATTAAGCATGAAAAGCAAGGTGTAGGAAAATGGGTATGAGACCTTTGGATAGACAGAAGGTGGTGATGATTAATGTATTTTCAAATTTATTTATAAATATATAGGGAAATTCTAGAAAGATACATAAGAAAAAATAACTGACTATGGGGACACGGACAAAGTAGACAGAAGTAGACTTCTGAATGAATACCTTTTTGATAATTGATTTTATTTTTGAACCATGTAATGATACAATAAAAAAATAAAACAAAAAAATAATAATAGTTTTTTAAACATGCTATTACAGTTGTCTTTTATATCAGATTCCATATCAGCAAGCTGGTGCATAAGATTACACGTCCACTTTCCTCAGATATCTTTTTGTCTCCTCCATCAATTACCCTTCCCCATTCTCAGGGGATCCTTAATATTTCCTCACTGTACTTAGCTTACCAATCCTCTATCCTCAAGCCTGTTTCTATGACAAGGAGTTTCAGAAAACAGAAATTATTCTCAAATATCATAATTTGAAACTAACACACATGGAATCCATTTTCCTAAACCTGCACTAGGTAAACCTGAAAGAGCTGAAACCTCTTGGATTAATCAAATGAGAAAAGCTGGTTGGTATTGTTGCACAGGGGTGAGTATGAAAGACAGCACCCTCCCTAGCCTCTTCCCCAGCACTTGTCTAGGTGGTCTGACCCACAGCCTGCACTGTGCCAGACTTCCAGGGGTATCTAAGGTCCAATGCCTCTACAACATCAACCAAGACTGGAGCTGAGCATGAAAGCCGCAAAGCCACCCACGGGTCGTGGCATGAAAAACTCTGTCTGAGGTCCAAGACGACCCACCTGGACGGAGGTACCTGGATGCATCCTTGCACAGTACAGAACTGTACTCAAGTTCTTCTAGCTGTTTACCTTTACATCCTAAAAATTTCCAGAAATGACTTTGCCTGGTGATTAACTGCACTCTCTAACATTTCAGGCCATAGTTTTTTCATGACTGCTTAGCCTCTACAATTCAAGCTAGTTCCTTCTTACCATCATATCTTATAGAGCAATCAGAACCACTTTAATTCTTTTCCATTAGAACCTAGTGCTCATCTCTCTAAACCCTTTTATCAAGAGATCCACTGAAACAACACATGTGCTTCCCACGTGCTTTGTCTTGTTTTAGCTTCCTTCCTTTTTTGTCTCATCTCGGTAAATGAGGGGCAGGAAAGTGAGTTCAGAAAAATTTAGCTCACATATAAAATAACTCCCTTTTTCCTTCATCGGAAGCTAAGTCCTCAGAGGGCAAAGTTTATCTATTTCCCCTTCAGTGGGTATGAGAAGATGCATGGGTAACCCCAAGATAGCCAGGCAGGCATCAAGCCCATGTATGGTGTGCAGTCTCACACACGCTCTCCTTAGGCTGCACTCCTGCCCACTGTGTGCCTTTACTGTTGGCAACTACAGGGTCAATTGAGCAGCTAGAGTCAGACGGCCTTACACTGCTAGAGAAAGCTAGAGAATCAGTCTATTCATTAAAGACTACCCCCAATAAATCTTTCTAAAAAGAAGAAACCAAAAGCTTTCCTTTTGGACCATGGCCAAGTTCTCATTTTACAACCAGCAGCAGGTCCCAGCACTCCAAAACAGAAACAGTAACTGCACATTTTCCTCTTTTCCCTCTACAGCTGGAGAGCAAGCATGAAGTCCCCAGGGAGAGACCCGGGCCGGGGGAGGGAGGCTGCCTCCAGGAGCCTTCTCACCTGCCTGCCCTGTTACAAGAACAAATGCAAACATTTTCCTCTCATTCTGGCAGGATAAATTTCCAAAAGGCACTCCTCTGCATTTGGTCTTCATGCACGTCAGTTAATATCTGAACTAAAAATGTGAAATACAGCCCGTGAAAAACATTGCAACGGGTAAAACAATGTAAAGCTTCCTTCACCTATCCCAAAACCACCTGTTCTCCTGAAGTATCACTTACTCCAGGTAGCATCAGTCCTTCCTGAAGCAGTTGCTTTTTAACAGTTTTCTTGGAAACTAAATACCATCCTAGCAAGCTGTTACTCCCCTCCACAGAGCTGCTGAAAACTAATAATTAAGCTACAAACACCAGGTTTGGCAAACTTTGGCTACAGAAAACCATTAATCTTATGATGGCATTTTAGAGGTCTCCACAAAATCACATTTCCAAATGAAATAAACCTTGTCTCCCAAACTGGGCTGCATTGGAACAAGGAAACAAACAGCCTGAGACAGCAATGAATTACAAATGGCATGCTAATTACCAGTCTACATCCAGAAATAGCTGAAGACTGCAGGATTTTTGTTGTTGTTGTTGTTGTTGCTGTTGTTGTTGTTGTTGTTAAAATAACTACAGCCTTTATTCTAGGGTTGGGCAAAAGCATCTGATTTATTCAAATGCTTCAGCTTCTAAACATAATCGCATTTATATGTACTTATCTAGGAGGGGGAGTAGACGGAGAGAAACTCTGGGGGCGGAGGCATGGGTTCCCCGAGACAGCAGCGGGTGATCAGTACAGAGCAGCAGACCACTGGGCATGTCCACCGGCAGGCATCACCAAAGCCACCTGGCGAAGCTGACATGGGAGGGGAGGGGTGCACCTAGGACAGGGAACAACACGACACTCTCCTGTTTGCCCTGTTAGTGGTGCTCACCTCAGACCCTACAGGAATAGGAAGGGGACAGTGGAAACCAAGTCTCTACATTGTCTTTTGGCATTTTCATCACTTGTTCCACAGTAAGTGAATAGCCAGTAACAGAGCCGAAGAGAGTTTTACAGAGTTTTGATTAGAGTCCTGCTTTCAAGATACTTATAATCTACTAAAAAGAAAAACAAGAAAAGGTGCATGAGAGTATGACAGACACGTGGTCATCTTGTCCACTGAGCTAGGTTCCCTGAGGACAAGATGAGCTTCTATCTGTGCATGTGTGAGAGCAGCTCAGGAGATAAAGACTTCACCCGAGATTCCTGTTCATGCTATGGATGAAGAGTGTACCCTACAATGTTTACTTCCAAAATCTGGAGACTAACCCTACCCTATCCTCTCACCCCAAACTTCAACATTCTATACCTTATTACCCTTCTAAATATGTCCCATCCTCCCACCCCTGCTCTCAAATTCTAGAATGCTCCAGTAGAAAGTCTCCTTCAAGGTATTCTGATCCAGCAAAAGTTTCTCCAGCTTCATGGAGCTGTAGGCAAAGGGTGTTCTTGAGTCAAATAAGTTTAGGAAATTCGGGGTTAAACAACACTGAGGTTTTCTTTACCATAGGACTCCTCACAGCATCTAATAAGCTAATCATACATTAAGAATCTCCAAGAAAGGGGAGTGCCTGGGTGGCTCAGTGGGGTCATCATCCAACTCTTGACCTCACCTCAGGTCATCATCTCAGGGTTGTGAGATCAAGCCCCTCCCTGGACTCTGTGCTAGGTGCAGAGCCTGCTTAAGACTCTTTCTCTCCCTCTCCTTCTGCCCTCCCCCCTTCCACATAAATAAATAAGAATCTCCAAGAAAGGGATTTAACATACAGTATTTATAAAATTCAATTGACTGGAAAAAATCTTTTCTTTTGCCCACCTCCTAAAGCTACTCCGAATACATGCTGGGCTAGGTTCTCGGCCCACTTTCTCCTTCCACTGTTAGACAAACATTTGCTGAGCACCTACACCTGCCAGGCACATGCTAGATGTCAAGGATATAAACATGGAAAAGACACACACTCCTCAGGTATTCAGAAACTCTAAAACGTGAGCTGCTTAAAGTAATGCAGCTGGTTAGCAACTGGTTTCAGAGCTTGAACTAGCCGCCAGCTCCCAGTTCACCACACTTTCTTCCTTACCACACCCCACCTCTGATTGTAAGAGGTGTTCAGCTTGAGAAATGCAAGATCAGATGGAGGTCTCCATAAGCCTAAATCCTTCATTAAAGTAGAACACAATGCACTCCCCTTGCCCACTTGACCAATCCTGTTTAGTGTTAATATAGAGAAGGAATTCTTGAGTAAGGTGGCTGGTAATATAAAGATGAAATAAAGATACCAAATTCCCTCATCCTGCTGTTGAGTACTCAAGTTTTCATTTCATGGCCAATTTCCACATACCTTGCCAAAAAATAAGCCAAGATAATTCTAGGCATCTCCGCTGGGACAGGCCTACAGGAGGCAGCAACACCATCCAGTTCAGGCACTGGTCCCTGCAGCTCAGACCTCCCTTGGCCACGTCCTTAGGACAAAAGACCATCAGAGCAGAGGTTGCCTCTCTTCTTCTTTTTAAATACTTTATTTATTTATTTATTTATTTATCTATTTAAGAGAATGAGTGCACACAAGAGAGAGCATGAGTCGGGGAGAGGGGCAGAAGGAGAGGGAGACACAGATTCCCGCTGAGCAGGGAGTCCGACTTGGGGCTCAATTTCAGGACCCTGGGATCATGACCTGAGCTGAAAGCAGACGCTTAACTGACTGAGCCACCCAGGCACCCTGCGGTTGCCCCTTTTGTTCCCAGGGCCCCACAACAAGGGTTCAGGTTCCCACCACAACCATCCATTCCGCCTCAAGAGGTTGGGCAGCAAGGGTGGCAGGAGCATGGGAAGAAAAGCCACAATCTCCTCTCTATGTTCTGGATTAGCCCCACCTGTAAGAAAGCACCGGCTGGGCTTTAAAACCATGGCTCTCCAGAGATAAGCAAGGACCAGAAGCTGTGGCTGGGGAGGATGGAATTCCTCAGGAGCCAAAAACTTGTCAGACACTGGGTAGAGCCAGATGGGTTATGACCAGCTATTCCTATTTCCAGTACATTATCCTGAATACAGGCATTTTCTCTCCAGACAGAGCCAGCAGAGCCCCCTTTACCATGAGAGGCTGATCTGTGCAGGCATCAGGTGAACACAGGTAGGCAACCTTTCAACCCACCCCCTCTTTTGAGGGGAACAGCATCCTCTAGGAGCCCAGGAGCAGTGGACTCCCCCTTGTTTCTACACTCCTACAAGAGGACCCTAAAACACACTCCACCACCAATGCAGACATCACCAACGTCACCCATGAGGAGGTCACAAGTCTGAACATCTACCTGAAATTCACTTGTAACTGTCATGGCAGCCTGGTCCCCCCACTTAAAACTAAAAGTTACATCACAAAGGGCTTTAATCTTAAGTCCAGGACTGGCTCCAAAGGGCTACTCCCAGCTGCATACATCTCTGGCCCACATAGACAGTTACTTGGGCTTTCTCTTCCTCTGAAGCAGAGAGGTTGAAGGGGTTGAGGCGTGTTACCCCTTTAACTTGATTCAGTGAGGAAGAGGCCAAAAACAAAACTCTAAAGAAAGATTTTTAAATGCTTTTACTTTAAGAAACAGGCAAACTATAAACCTGAAAAGCTCTGCCACTGCTATTAAAATTTGTTAATTTCCAGAAAGAGTCTGGCCCAGCATTAATCTTCCATAGACACTCATACACATCCACTGTCTGTAGCAGTAGGGTACAGCTGATTGTGAAGGTTGCTCTGATGTTCCTGTATGGACTGGGGGCATTATAAAAATGATCTTTACTTTTCAAAGGAAATCAACACCCCCTTTCATTAACTACAAATGTCACCTGAGATGTGTACCTACATGCTACATAAAATCACTGCTCTAAGTATTCCGTCTTTGAACTTCAGAGGGAATGATGAAGGCATCCTGTGGATGTTTCCCCCAGAACTTCAAAAATGGAGTAATTTCGAACAAGCTTGTATGTTCAAACTACACATGACATACTGACTTCTGCTTTCCCAGAATTTGACAATAGGGCCCACTAATAATCCTACCTGCCCAGGCCTCAGAAGAATCCCAAGTTGAAGCAGAACAGACTTAAGCTAGACTGATGCACCACCAGGTGCTCAGCAGCAAGTCCTGTCAGTGCCAACCTAACCCCAAAAGCTGTGCCCTGATCAAAGTACATTTTTATCCAAGCTCCTTGGCCCCAGACACGATAGGCCAGTGAATTTCTACCAGATTCTACAGAATGCCAGATTCCCATTGATAAATGCTGGGAGTCTCCACTGTCCTTAAAAGCTAAGCACCAGGGCACCTGGCTGGCTCAGTTGGTGGAGCATGCAACTCTTGATCTCGGGGTTGAGTTCAAACCCCATGTTGGGTGTAGAAATTACTTAAAAATAAAATGTTTTCAAAAAAATAAATAAATAAAAGCTAATCACCCCCTCACTCTTGTACTATCTCACCCTAGGACCAGAGCTCTGCCACTGCCCCTCCACAGCCACCTGGCTCCCCCATGGCTACACCGGGCTCTCCACACCACAGTGCCCCTATGTGGCCCACTCCACGCCCACTCCAGGGAGCCCTCCTGTCAGCCCCTACAAATAGAAGTCCCACTATACTTCCAGGTGTAGTCCAAATCCTAGCCCAACTGCTCCTTCTCATCTGAATGATCAAAGAAAGGCCTGCCCATCATCTTAGATAGGGCAGATAGGTCTAGTAGACACTCTATGTTAGACTTAAAATTTGGACACCAATATCATGGCTCTGGAATTCAGGAAACCATGTTTCAATAACTTGAACTGGTAATTCCCTTCAGTCTGGTCTGTGTGTTTACCAGGCTCCACTAAAGACGGTTGAATTGTCCCAGCCCTTTACAAGATACTAGAAAAAGGGCTGTGTGACCTCTACTGGGCCAGAAAACACCAAAGAGTACAGTGTCACTCCTCCCCTTCCCCTCTACCCTTGGGTGAGCAAAGCAAAGGCCAGCTCCTCCAACATGTAGAGACCCTTGGGGCCCCAGAGGCACTCAGTCCCAACACCCTCCTCTCCTATGAACATTCTCCAATGGCCAGCCATGGGGACCTGGGGACTTCTCTTACCAAAGAGGGCAGTAATTTTCTTTCAGACCATGCAACAAAATGAAAAACAAATGACCAGGAGAGAATATTAAGCAGTGAATGGTATACAACAAAAGGCCAGGTACTTCATGTATAATATCTCCTTCAACCCTACAAGAATCCTATGTGAGTTTAAGGTATTAGCTCATTTTACAGATGAAGAAACTGAAATACACAAAAGGGAAGGAACTTACCCAAGGTCACATAACTAGTAATTGGTAGGCCCAGAAATCAAACCCATGTCTGTCTGCCTCTAAAGACCATGAACTTTTCATATAGCCATGGGATTACAACCTTGTAGAAAGCACATATTTTTTAAAAATTTTAAATATTAAAAGACAAAAAAAAAATGCACAGGAAGAAAAATAGTTGTATGAAAATAATGAAACCATGGGTGACTTTTGCCTTTTTCTTTGTTCCTAAATTTTCTTACTTTTATCATTTAAAAATGTTTTAAATCAAGAAAGAAAATGCTAGTTATAAATCAAAACTGTGTGTATATCACTGAATGGGTACCTTCCATTAGTTCTATTATAATCTCTTAAGAAAACAAAATGTGGCCTGTCAGTTATCAGTGATATTCATTGATAGACATATGGAAGGCAAGAACACTTGTCCCCACATGGTCAGAGGGGGCCATGTGATCAGGATTGGTCACTTCTGGGCTATAGCCTGAAATTCCTAGAATAAGCTTTCCAGAGTTCCTTTTCCCTACTTTATGCAAGCTTACATTTAAGAATTCCAAAAGTTTGAGGGCACCTGGGTGCCTCAATCGGTTAAACGTCTGCCTTCTGCTCAGGTCATGATCCCAGGGTCCTGGGATTGAGTCCCTGCTCCATGGGGAGCTGCTTCTCTGTCTCCTGCTCCCCACTTGTGCTTGCGCACTCTCTCTGTGGCAAATAAATAAATAAAATATTTTTTAAAAAAAGAATTCCAAAAGTTTTAATTTGAGGTGGCCTCTAAGTAGAGATAATCCACTGCATTCTATTCCTGCTACAGTACAACACGTCACGCCTCCTTTCAGCTTGGCTTAATGCCGCAGAAGCCCTGTGGAACTGAACTGAAAGGACAGCAGTAAAGACAGCCTAACAGAACACAAGAAGCTCTAGAATGGAAGGCAGGAGCACTGGCTCTGCTCCCATGTCTACAAATAGCTGTCTACACAGCCCTGCACAAGTCACTTCGCGTCTCTGGGCTTGTATAAGGGAAAAGATAGAATCAATGATCTCTACAGTTACTTGGAGTTCTAAAACCCTGACTTTATGATTTCTGCCATTGTTAGTGCACAGTGCTCAATCTCACACACAAACACTTAAAAAAAAAAATCTTTTTGTATAATCATTAAAAGTACACACATGAGGGGCGCCCGGGTGGCCCAGACCGTTTAATGGCCGACTCTCGGTTTCAGCACAGGTCATGATCTCAGGGTCTTGGGATCAAGCCCCACATTGGGCTCTGTGCCCAGCGGGGAGTCTGCTTGATGAGTCTCTCTCTCCCTCTCCCTCCCCTCCTCTGCTCACTCGCTCTCTCTCTCTAAAAATAAATAAATAAATATTTTTAAAAATATTTTAAAAGAACACACATGAACATACACATTATAGTTCACTTCTATTGGAAAGGTCTTAAAGCCTCATAGGAATATGTGTATTTAAGCAACAGTGGCCATGCCATTTGTTCCAGGTATTCAAGAACATGAAACAACAACATAAAGATTCTCCTCCTACTTGGATGTCACCACAACCATTATAACTGACTGAGTATAACAATGCTAAACATTTCAAGGTGCCAGGTGAGCCTTTAAAATTCATTCTACTTCTTCCACAGGTTTCAGCTTATTACAAGACATTTGGATACGTAAAGCTATGTTTTACGTTCCTGGAAGTCCTGGGTGACAGCACAACTACAGGCCGGCGTGGGGAGATGCGGAGGGAGCTTCCAAATGTAGAAGCCACTGGCTTTTCCTGGTTCAGGCTCAGGCGCCTTGTGATCTCCACGCACATGGCTTGATAGGGTAATGATTCTACAATAGGTATCCTACAGAAGAATCAACTTCCAAGGTTTCCCCAGTTACAAGGTCCATCACAGCTTTCTAAAATGTTGGGCACATTACACAAGGTTATATATGTCGATATGGCAAGGGCAAACCACAGTATGAGGTAAAAATCTAAGCAAAAGAGTAAAGTAAATATCTCGAGTTTCTACAAAGTCCAGATGTCAACAAGGGGCCCACTACTGTTGATACCTTTGTTTAAGCAACTTCCCTTAGAAAAGCTGTTGGCTTAATTCCTCAGTTGCAAACAAAGATTCCATAACTCATTTCTTCCAGGGCAAGAAGGGTTTACCTACAAATCAAATGCTTAATTTTCATTGTGTTTGACTACTACAAAATATGTATGTATGTCCCCAAAATCTGACCAGCCAGTCCTCAAAGTGTTCTTTGTTCCTGAGCATTTTCTAACAACTACTGAATAAATCTGAGAGAATTCACTTTTATACCCATCGAGAGTACTGAAAATTTCTCAGGTCTTCTAACAGTCTCTCGGCTATTCCATATAAAACCAAACGAAAATGATAAACATTTTTTACTGTTCTACACAACAGGCTGGCACTCAAACAAGCAGGCAAGCTGCATTAACATCAATTATGATGTGAAAAGTATGCAACCAGAATTTTCTTTGCAACCATTAAAATTATCTTTTTTTTTTTTTTTTTTTTTTTTTTTGAGAGGGAGAGAGGGGTAGGGAGGGGCAGAGGGAGTGGGAGAGAATCTTAAGCAGGCTTCACACCCAGCGTGGAGCCCTATGCAGGGCCCAAGCCCACAACCCTGAGATCATGACCTGAGCTGAAATCAAGAGTCAGACGCATAACCGACAATTAAGCCACCCAGGCACCCCCCAAATTACCATTTTCACCTCAGCTTATAACATCCTCCATCCACACCCTGTGGTTGAGAACAAGGTCTGAAAGGGGCACAGGCTACATTGCAGGGCTCTCGCATTGAGGCTCACTCCATCATTTACTCACGGCCTGACTTCGGGCATGTCACTTAACCTCTGACTTGTATTTCCTCACTTGTATTTGAGGTTTTTGAATATATATGATAGCTTTGGTCCCTTCCAATTCTAAAGAAAAAGATACAACTTGCTTTTCTGTTAATAACAGCTTTGAACTACCACAGACCTCATTCTTTTCATGACAAAAATCTCTGCTATGTATTCAGATTGAGTGATTAAGCCTTTTTAAGAAGAGACCATTTATTAAAATTATCTCTTATTTAAGCCATTTCTGGTCAGGTCCTTCTGATGTGCTCCCAGCCTGCAGCCTCAAAGTGACAGTCACCTTGACCATCATCAGCCCTTTCATCATGGCCGGGAACTAGCATTTAACATACACATTTCTCAGCTTACTTTAATTAAACTTAAATAGCCGGAGGTTAAAAGAAGAACCACTAGGACAAATCTGTCATTCCAACTTCACAAATAATTTACCATAAATTTAGAGAGAGCTACCACTGAACTTGTACTAAAGAACTCCTCCAGCCCCCACGAGTCTGTGAGCCTGACTCCTATAAGATCCCTAAAGAAAACAGGCCTACCTTCAGACAGTGCCATTAATATATGATTTTCTAGAACTTAGAGCAAGGTAAGATGTAATATTAAAAAAAAAAAAAAAAGTTTAATGATAAATTTTAGAAGTAGCTTCAAAGGGTGACCAGAAGAGGTGACAATGACTAATGAGGTAATACTGACACCTAAAAATTCACATGCACTGTGAAAAAAATGAAGGAAGGTGACATTTATCCAAGACTACTGAGTGAGGCAGTCAAACACTTTTTTTAAAAAAAGCATCCTGAGGTTGCGATTCAATCTAAAAGCAAACAATAAGGAAGAAATACGGGAGTGTTTCTTCCTCTGTGATGGCAAGGAAGGGCTAGTATAATACAATATTCCAGTCCAGCTAAGCCAACTCATTTGTACATGATTTGCATACATTTGCAAAACTTCTATACAAGTAGGTGTTTTCTTCATGCATCTAAGTTTAATTAAATAATTTCAGTATCTGTTCAGAGATGATATGGGGTAACAGAAGCCATAAAATTACTATAGCTACGTTGACTTAGAGAAAGCATACAAACACATAGACTAACACATGAGATCAGCTACGGTTTGTCTATATGGCAAACGCTTCACAGCAGCAACCTAGAAATTATGTCTCTTCCGCTAAATTAATATGTCCACAAAAAGATCAGTTTTCCTTTTCTGGAAAAGAAATTCCACAGAGGCCATAGAAGAGATATAATTCTATAGAACATAGAAGGGATATAAAACTGAACTACAAGGAATGCCAACCCATGCACCAATGCTTCGAAGATCATCAATAAATGTGTAAACTTTGTCAAGACCTAACCAGTGACTTCAGGTTTATGCTTTCATCATGTGTCTACCTTAAAAGTTAAAAGGTCAACAACAAAGGCTCATAGTATTCTTTGATGGCATGGCCAAGCCCCAGAAACAAAGCACACCTGCCTCAGGAGTGTTCTCACCAACACCCAGAATTGATCTCCTGAAGTCCCCACTGCCTTGGTCATCATCCCATTTCCTAGCGTCTCCTGAATTGAAAAGATCCCAGATATCTCTCCAGTGGCCTTTGTTCTCCAGAATTACCAAAGAACAATAAAAGGGTAGCAAATAAATAAAAAAAAAAAAAAAAAAAAAAAACCTGTATCAGGACTGTTGATCTCCCACAAAGCAGAAGGCAGTTATTGCTGCCTCATTTACTGCAAAGTAAATCCTCTATGTAATAACCAGAAAACAATGTGCAGCTCAATCACGTGGAGTAAGCAGAAACCAAGAAATCTCTACCTTCCATGCTTCATGACAGTCAATCAATCATGTCAGTCAATCATGTGGATCTCATGCTCCAATTTCTTTACCTGGAGGGATGATTTTTAAAAGTTTTCAACGTTGCCATTAAATTTTGAAGAACTGGACATGAGAAAACTCACCCCAAGAGTGTCTTTTTTCCTTCCTCAAAATATATTAGACATGTTTCATTTTATTTGGCATTGTGAAGGGTATCCCAAAGACTAAAGACTAAAGAATGTTGAGATATTTCTAGACGCTAAAGAGATTTTATAACTCAAGTTTCCCTGACCTATAGTCATCTCAAGCCACATAGCCATCTGAATTAGCTGGAGAAATAACACAGTAGAGCATGGCTCATGGAATCACAAATATGCACAAAACACATCCAGGAATAATGTCAGTAGCCAACCCACAGACAATCTATGTTCACATGAAGATGCACTCAACATTGTTATTGTTTGCCATATGCTTTTGAAACACTAAGGCAACACCTAAGACCCAGAAAAACATCAGGCCTTCGGAAATGCTTTATCATTATCTCCACCCACTCTACCATCCAAATAGCAGACAAATTGCTTCTTGAGGACATGAAACTTCTGAATCCCACAGTGCTTCCCTGTCACTGCTGAGCCCCTGGATGACATACTACAAATACATAAGGACTGGCTATACTGAAAGTACCCAACATCTAACACTTCTTGTTGGTAGCCTAGAAGGGAAAATCTTTTTTCACTGGGGCATTTTCCAAAATTTCATCTGATTGGTCAAAAGTAACCTAATCAGCTGGCACGACAGATTTGGGGGCAATATTCCCAAGGTAAACAGAAAACTCCCTATGCTATGGCCACTGCTTAGGACTCTCAGTTCTAATCTCAAGTATAAAAGGCAAAATTTTCAAAAAAAAAGAATTGTAAGAAAGAGAAAGAAAAGAAAAGAAAAGAAAAGAAAAGAAAAGAAAAGAAAAGAAAAGAAAAAAGAAAAGAAAAGAAAAGGAGGAGTTGTAAGCTTAAGAATGCAGGAGAAAATTACATTGGTTGTGAGATGACATATTTTTATTCCTTAGAAACATTGCTTTGTTAAAATTCAGGAATTCTTAAAGATAAATCACATTTATATTGAATGTGATCCTACTGTTCCTAAGAATCTTAAGATCATAGTTGCCAAGATTTGGAATAAATCAGCTGCAGCTCAGACCAGGCCAGTCTGCAGAGTTCGCTGTGGGAGTAAGAAAGACCGGGTCTGTGATGATGCGAAAGGTGCGTGAGGAACCTGGAGACCTGAGTCAGAACCTTGCTGCTCCCTTTACATGCTCTATAACCACATGCAAATCATTACAGCTATCTGAGCCTCGACTACTCCAACTATACAATTCAACCAGTAAAAGGTTTTTACCAGGATTAATACTTTCTGGTTTCAATCAGCAAGTATTCAGTTAATTATTTACTGAATGAGTGAATGCGTAAAATGAATGAAAAAGCTAACAACTGATTTTGCCTTCAGATGCCCCTCTTGGTGGCAAAGAAGGCTTTGCTGCTTATTATATCATTCATCATTTCGTTTTCAGAGCACAACAGATTGGGCCTCAGTCAGAAAGGTGTAAAGACGTCAGTGAACACAGACTGACTGACGGGACAAAGGGAGGATCAGTGGATATATATACACCACTACTCACTCTCTTTGCAGACTATTTTGCTGTGACTCAGAGGCCCAAACTCTATCCAATCTGGGTAGTTCATTTCAGTTTTGTTTAGGTTTTTACTGCCTGTAAACTAAGAAAATACTTAAGAGTTTAGTCAGCCTCAGGAAATTAAAATCCACATGTGTCACAACAGATCTGGATCTGGCCCCTGTGTGGGCTTTGTCTCAGAAAGCTGTGGTGTAGAAGGTCTCCAGATTTGCTCACGGGTACTGGCAATGTACAGTACTTACATAGACTGTACCCTCTTCTACTTTTTTTTTAAAGACTTTGTTTCTTTGACAGAGAGAGAGAAAGAGAGAGAGAGCACAAGCAGGGGGAGCAGCAGAGGGAGAACCAGGTTCCCCACCAAGCAGGGAGCTCAACTTGGAGCTCGATCCCAGGACGCTGGGATCACGACCTGAGCTGAAGGCAGATGCTTAACCAACTAAGCCACCTAGGCAGCCCCCTCTTCTATTTTTATAGGCCTATCTTTAGAGGCAAAGGTTTGATATAAATCAGCTATGATTTAAAAATAGGAATAAGACGTTTTCATTTTTTACTCTAACTTCTTAGAATATACCCAGTGCTCGACCTCTAATTAAGTGTGTCACTGCTATCTACCAAAAAGAATAGATCACACAACTGATGGTGGACAACAAAACTCTTTCAGGAAACCCTGATTTGCTTCTTACCAAAAAGGAAAATTGCGTATACCAGTACAGGAATAAGGCACAAAAATATGCCTAAAACAAACCCAAATCTCTTTCGTTAAGAATATCTGTCTAGAGAATGAATAAAGGATAAGAGAAAACTGAAGAAATAGAACCTTTAATAGCTATCAATTCTTCTAGCCAAGCAAAAATTCTAATGTGTTCTAATGACTTGAGGATTGTTTTATCTACAGTAAGTTAGATATGCAAAAAGGTGGATGTTGAGACAGTAGAAGAATGCTTGGGATATAAACAAAATCACATTAATGAAGAAGCAGCTGCTACAAACTCTTATACTGACTGACTGTATTAGTCAGGGTTCTCCAGAGAAACAAAAGCAATAGGATACACACACACACACACACACACACACACACACACACACACACGAGAAAGAGAGAGAAAGGGGGTGTGGGGAGAGCGAGGAAGGAAGGAAGGGAAGGAGGGAGGGAGGGAGGGGGGAAGAAAATCGATTATGAGGAATTGGTTCACACAATTACAAAGGCTGAGAAGTCCCAGGATCTGCCGTCTGCAATCTGCAGATCCAAGAAAGTCAGTGGTATAATGCCATTCTGAGTCTAAAAGGCTGAGAACCAGAAAGCCACTGGTATAAATCCCAGTCCAAGGACAGGAGACCAATGTCACAGCTGAAACAGGCAGACAGGAAGCAAAAGGGACAAATTCATTCTTCCTTCACCTTCTGTTCTATGCAGGCCCTCAACGGACTGGACGGTGTCCACCCACAATGAGGAGGGCAATCTACTGAGTTCACCAACTCAAATGCTAACCTCATCTGGAAACACCCTCACAGACATGCCCAGAAATGTTTAATCTGGGCACCTCTTGAACCAGTCAAGTTAACACATACAATCAACCATCACACTGACTACAAACTAAACATTTAAGGCACCCAAAGTATTAACACTTTCCTATGAAGAACCATGAACAGAAAGGAATCCCCCAGCTTCTCTTTCTCTTCAAGGATCATAGGACTGAGATCCCTGAGAATCATGGAGAAACAAAGTCATCCAGTCTGATGATAAACAGGAAGGAATGGATGCTCCCACCAACAAAGAGGAGGCATCAACTGTCCCGCCACACTCAGGAGGACTGAAGTGGGTTATCATCCCACCGGGTTCCTGAGCCTACCACATCTACCAATGCATAAGAACTACACACTGGATATGGGAAAGGTAGACACACAGAGCCCAGAATCAGTCTTGTTGTCCCAAACTGAAAATACAGAATGTTCAGTGGTTCCCCCAGAGGCTGTTGCACCTCTCATGAGATCCCCCAATGTTCATAGAAAGACTAAAATAGAATATGGCTCTTCTTTAGGTAGGAGGAAGCCTATTTTTGAGCATGATTCTTCACCCCTGAAACTGAACGTTCAAGCATAAAACTTCAGCAAGGAAGAGTTCACATTTGGTGATCTGCAATACAGCTATTCTTCTCTCCATGGCAATCCCCACAACTCAGGACTGAACACAGCTGGGTCTGCAGGTAAGCAGAGCCCTCTAACACAGAGACAGATAGACCCCAGATGATTTTACCGATCTATCTTTTACTTTGCAAAGTACTACAATGGACAACTAGCAATTCTTAATCACAGTCCCTATTTATGCTTTCTCCACTAAAAATTAAAGTTCCCAAAAGATGGAGTCAATGTTTTCTACTCAACTGTAAATTAAAGACAGATGACACTTCTGAAGAAGGTTTAAAGTTAAGTAATTAGACAATTAATCAGCCAACTAATAGTATTAAATCTCACTTACATTTACACATGTATGAATCCTTGAACCGTTCAATGTGCTGCAATCTACAATACTCTATTAATCCTTTCCAACAGTGTAAGAGTCATCAGAAATCCTATTATATGCCTCATGCCCTCAGTTTATTCTACACAATAGATACAAATGAGAAAACAAACATGATGTAAGTCCCTAAGAAGTAAACCATTAGAACTCAACAGAATAATATTATGCAAGCTCAAAGCATATTCAAAACAACTACCAAATAGGTCGAGTGTTGGGACCCTTAAAGTAATGTGGAAGATTCCAAGCAGTGGAGCATTCTCAATTGCTGCAAAGCAGAACAGAGCCTAAGTTCCTTATGAGGTCCAACTGGTGCTTCTAAAGGCCCCCAACTGCCAAAATGCCCAAAGGCTTGGATAATGCTGTTTCCACAGTGGTTTTGTTCTTTTGCCAAAGCTCCATATTTGTTTAATTTTTGTAGGTCGTGTTTTAAAAGTTTCTGCGTAGGACAGTTGTATTAGTTCTTAACTGCTTTGTTAGGGTCACCAAGGTACAGAAACTATGGTCTATTGCCAAAGTTGGTAGATCTGTTATTATGGCCCTTGACTGACCTTACAGCAGCGGTTTCTAAAGCATTTTTCATTTGTAGTCACAATATTAAGCAAATTACTTTATGGATCCTTTTTGTTAAAATTGCTGAAATTGTATTGTCAACGATATTTTACTATGAAATAGCCAAAGCTGTATATCTGGTCCTATCTAAAATTTTACTTTGCTGTAAAATTGACATAGTTTTAATGTAAACAATTCTATTATGGATGTCCAAAGTAAATCTTCCAATTTCAATAAACTTTTGTCCTTTAAACAGAAATGGAACAGACATTTATTGATGTAATCTGGGCTAATATGATGGAAGGTGGTTAAAAAGAGATCATTTCACTTTAATCATCTGAAATTAAGGTTGGAGCACATGCCCATTTTATTCTGGTTTACATTCTACACACATTTAGTTGAGGAGTTACAAAACTGCCATTTTTATCAATTAAAAAAACCCACAGAATTCACTAGAATTGCTACATAAGTAAATCTTTTGTTCAAAACGTGAGAGGACTATAAATTGATAAATTATTCCCATTCCACCTTCTTCACGGAATACAGTAATCATTTTTGAAGATAATGATAATAGTGCCTGGTCATTTACCTGATAGCTTCTAGGACTATATTAGATTTTCTAGGGCGCCTGGGTGGCACAGTCGTTAAAGCGTCTGCCTTCGGCTCAGGGCGTGATCCCGGCGTACCGGGATCGAGTCCCACATCGGGCTCCTCTGCTGTGAGCCTGCTTCTTCCTCTCCCACTCCCCCTGCTGTGTTCCCTCTCTCGCTGGCTGTCTCTCTGTCACATAAATAAATAAAATCTTTAAAAAAAAAAAAAAAAAAGATTTTCTAAAAACTCTAGAAACTCAGATGACTATACTAAAACTAGCTTTACAGGTACATTTTGCTTTAATCTCTTGGCAAATTTTTTATAAAATTTATAAAGTTTTTTTTATAAAGTTTTTTATAAAGTTTTTAACATTTTCCTCTGCACTGAACCAATGTCACCAGTGTTTAATTGATTTTCTATTAATTATTCTTAATTGCAGGAAGCTTATATTAATTACTAGCATTTTCTCTGAAATAAATATCCAATTATCTGATTTTAACTTAGACTGTCTACTCCTCATAATAAGTGTATCTCTCTCCACTCACCCATATTAAGTTCTACATGAAATCAGAATAGTAATAGTAACAATTTGAGTAACACCTACCCTCCATAATGTGAGAGCAGATGGTGGAGAAAATGTAATAGCCCCCTCAACAGAGTCAAATCATCACAGCCAGGGCGTGAGACAAGAATGTAAATGAGTATACTCAGGCCAAGAGTAGATTATTTACCCAAAAAATGTTGCCACCCCCTCACCTACCTTCGAAAGTAAAGCAAGAGTTCATTTCTCACATCTGTGTATCAGATTCAACCCAGAAGATATAGAACACAAAACCCATTTTATCCTTACCTTTGGTTCTGTATTAATAAAGTAAAATTCATTAAAGTGCATTTTTAAAAGAAGATTAATTACAAAGCTTTTGCGTGTTCCCAATTTCTAATGGCAGAATATCAACAATGAAATTTTTCCAATTACATTTAGAGATAGAGTGAAATTCTTTTTTTTTCCAGCTTTATCGAGTTATGATTGACAAATGCGGTAAAAACAAATTTTTTTTAAAGATTTTACTTACTTATTTGTCAGAGAGAGAGAGAGAGCACAAGCAGGGGGGACAGCAGGTAGAGTGAGAAGCAAGCTCCCTGCTGAGCAAGGAGCCCAATGTGGGACTCGATCCCAGGACCCTGGAATCATGACCTGCGCCGAAGGCAGACGCTTAACCATCTGAGCCAACCAGGGTCCCTGGGGTAAAATTCTTAAAAGTACTTCTAGATAGTTACAGGAAGAAGACAAGATACTATGTTAGGGGATTTTGAAACCAGAAGTTCATGGGCAAAATCACCCAAATTGAAGGTTGACTACAATATGCACTATTTGGAGTAATTTCTTTTTTTTTTTTTAGATGATACATACGTGAGTAAGTGTGATTGCAACAGGCCTTAAGGCATCAAGGTATAGACAGGAAATGCTTTGGATAATGGATACAGCAAGGAGAAAATCTCTAAGGCTGCACTGAGGAGGTAAAAGGATACACAGTACTAAATAGTAAAGCTTAACAACTGTTTTTGGACAACTCAAAGAGACAGACAAAAACTTGACAACAGAATAGATGATCATCATTATTACAAGACAAAGAAAGTTATATATTTGCAGCCTTATGCCCTTTTCAGAAGTCCTGTTCTCTTATTTGTTCTACACCTTTGCAATGATCTTGCCACAGGCTGATGACCCCCAAATCTGCATCTTGTTGTCACAACTTCTCCTCGCCTCCAACTGCTGTCTAACTGACCTCCAGCCATCCCGTCACAGATGTCCTATAGGCATGCCAGTCAAGAAATCTCACCCTGGTGAGCTCCACCTCCTAGGTTGCCTGTCTCTGCCTATACCATCTTCTCATTTACCCAAGGCTGAAAACCAAAACTTATTTTGGAATCCACATTTGCTCAATGGGCACACCCAAGGCCTCTCTGCTCTAGGCCCTTCTCTCATCACTGCTGCACAGTGCAGGCCTTTTCACCTCTTCCCTGGAAAAGCCCCCATGCTATTCTTTCTGGCTGATCTTAGCTTCTGTCTCTCCCCTCCATTCACTCCTACCCACTCCACCAGACTCGACTTCCCTAAACACATATCTAGTGTCATCATCTTCCCTGAAAAGCCCAAAATGGGGTTCCCCACACTACAGGATAATCCATGCACCACATTCAAATACTTCATGGTCTGGTTTCCAACCTATCTCTATCTCTTGCCTTCCTTCTCAAGCACGCTACATCCTAGCCACATTTCTACTCTCCTGACACACTGTTAATTTCCCCACATCCATGCATTTGTGTGAGACTTCCCCAGTGCTCAGAATGCCTCTCACCTTACATTTGTCCACCCGGAAAACTACTGTTCATGGTTTAAGACCCACTTTAAATGTCACCACCTCTTTGAGTGTACCAACAAACTTTCCTAGACAGGTATACAAGATATCTCTGCCCTGGGTCCCCTCAGCACAATGTGCTGAGGACATGTCACCAGGGACTATGACTAAGGACATACTGTGGATCTCCTCCATTAGATCATGTGTCCCTCTGTAAGGCAGGACCTGCTTCCCATTCATCTTTGTGCCCAAGTCCTCCTCAGAGTGCCCAGCTCTGTAAATGTGTGTTAAAGATAAATTTTATCACAAACAGCTGATTATTTTCCCACTGCTCCTCTTCCAACAACTTCTTTGTCTTAGTGACTTATAAACTTCATACTTTTGTGTTGTTTTTTTTTTTAAGATTTTTTATTTATTTACATGACAGAGAGACAGCCAGCGAGAGAGGGAACACAGGCAGGGGGAGTGGGAGAGGAAGAAGCAGACTCATAGCGGAGGAGCCTGATGTGGGACTTGATCCCGGAACGCCGGGATCACGCCCTGAGCCTAAGGCAGACGCCTAACAACTGCGCTACCCAGGCGCCCCAAACTTCATACTTTTGAAAGCCAAAGTTTGCCCAGATTAAGATGAGCTTCTTCCCACTCTCACGTATTAGTTTTATTTCTTGATTTGATGGGACATTTCACACACTAAAGAAAATGGGGGCAGAGTAAGTGGTAGGTTCCTAAGGGTGAGTCTGCACTTACAAGCTGCCATACCACACAGAAGGCATGGCAATGAACTGACACTGTAAACCTAACATGAAAACCTTCCTATTACATATGATTGTTACAAGTCATTCTAATAAAAACTTGGAGGAATTCTTACCATAAAATAATGTATTATTATCCTTAAGAGGTCACAATTTAATTATTTTTCCAACATTCATGAAAAACAAGAATCTGGGGCGCCTGGGTGGCACAGCGGTTAATCGTCTGCCTTCGGCTCAGGGCGTGATCCCGGCGTTACGGGATCGAGTCCCACATCAGGCTCTTCCGCTATGAGCCTGCTTCTTCCTCTCCCACTCCCCCTGCTTGTGTTCCCTCTCTCCCTGGCTGTCTCTCTCTGTCGAATAAATAAATAAATAAAATCTAAAAAAAAAAGAAAGAAAAAAAGAAAAACAAGAATCTGACTAGAAATGTTCCCGTTTTTCCATTTCTTCACATTTCCTGACAATTTCCCCTATCAGCAGTCCTGACAACACAAGAACAATTTGTAGCCTAACTGGGTTGTTCCTGGAAGTTGGTTATCTGGCCCTACCCAGAGTCTTGTCTAAAGAATGATGCCTTACTCAGAAACAAGTATTAGAGGCTCACTGGCCTCTAATAACATTTATTATCTATAATAAGGTACGGTTCTCAATTTTATTCTTTTATTTTCCTTTAGTTAGGTTATATTTGTAGATCTTGTATTTCAAGTAGATCACCTCCATACTTCAATGTGCCTTTCTTTTGGATTCCTGTTTTTTTTTTTTTTAAGATTTTATTTATTTATTTGAAAGAGAGAGAAAGACAGAGACCGAGAGCATGGGCAGGGGGAGGGGCACAGGGAGAGAGGGAGAAGCAGGCTTCCTGCTGAGCAGCGAGCCTGACAGGAGGCTCCGTCCCAGGACCCTGAGATCATGATCTGAGCTGAAGGCAGACACTCAACCAACTGAGCCATCCGGGAGCCCCTCTCTTAGATTCCTAATAGTGTCTTGAGAACGTGCTTTTAAAAACAAGCTTTGGGGGAGAAAATAATAAGTTTTGGGAGTTCTACTCTTTTTAAAAAATGAGGATATGCAAAAGAACTGTAAGCAGGGATTCAAAGAGATATATGGCCCATATATCTCACAATATTCATAATATTCACAATCTCAGCATTACTCACAATAGCCAAAAGGTAGAAGCAAGCCAAGGGTCCGACAATGGACAAATGGATAAACAAAATGTGGTGTACCCATACAATGTAATATTACCAGCCTTAAAAGAGGAAGAAAACTATGATACATGCTACAACATGGATGAACCCTGAGAACACCATGTTAATGAAATAAGCCAGTCACAAAACCAAATACTGTATGATGCCATTCATATGAGGAATTTGACTAGTCAAGTTCATAGACACGGGAGAATGATGGTTGCCAGGGGCAGGAAGCAGGAGGAATGGGGAGTTAGTGTTTAATGCGTACAGCGTTCTAAGTTTTTCAAGATGAAAATAGTTCTAGGGGTGGATGGTGATGATGGTTCAGAACAATAAAAATGTATGTAATGCCACTGAACTATACACTTAAAATGGTTACGACACAGTGTTTTCCATAGCAGCTGTACCATTTTTCATTCCCACCAGCTATGCACAGGGTTCCAAGTTCTCCATCTTACTTATATGTTACCACAATTTAAAAAAAAAAAAAAAAAAAAAAGGAGGAGCAGAAATTTGGGAACGAATTAAAAATAAAAAAATAGGTAACTGGGGCGCCTGGGTGGCTCAGTTGTTAAGCGTCTGCCCTCGGCTCAGGGCGTGATCCCAGAGCCCTGGGATCGAGCCCTGCATCGGGCTCCTCCACTGGGAACCTGCTTCTTCCTCTCCCATTCTTGCTTGTGTTCCCTCTCTCGCTGGCTGTCTCTCTCTCTCTGTGTCAAATAAATAAAGTCTTTAAAAAAAAAAAAAAGGTAACTAACCTAAATCCTAACTTAAATATCACAATCCTAAATGGTAACAATTTCTTTTATATCTTACAAAGCACTAAAAAATATTTCACAAACCCACCTGGCCCCATGAAACAACTCTTTCTCAAATGATCCAAGAATCTCAGGGCAATTTTCTTATTTTTATGTCTCACATGTGGCAGTTGCCAGACTAAACACCATAGGAAGTAGAACTCCCTGCCCAGCCACTGTACTGGGTAAATGCGGCTCAACCCAAGTCTAGAAGTAAAGAAAGCCCAGGCATTATATTCTTGGAATATAGCAGCACGGGAAAAATATGACAACAGAACAGAACCTATGTAACAGGTAGTAACCTAGGAACTTTTAAAAAGTTAAAATACAGACTCAGGTCAGAGGGTGTTTACTTCCCTGCCCAAAATGCCCCATTTCCAAAGCACTGGAAGACAGAGAAGTGACCGTTGTAACTGACAAGCCCACCGATACCATGGTTTCCCTGCTCCCATAGCCGTGTCTGTGAATTCAATAGAACAACTCCTGTTCCTAGGTGGAACGCGTAGCCCAGGCAGTATACCTGTCCTGGCACTCTCTCCCACATGATCCCTGGCAGCTGTAACGCTCTGTATTTGTAAAGTATCTCTACACTTACTCAGCAACCTCGTCTCCCAAATATGACTGGCCCAGTTAGACTGAAGGTACTCTAGCAGAGCATGTATGAGCAGCCCCAAAGCCCACCGCCTGTTGTGGAAGCTGACGTGAAGCACTCGCATGGCCTAACATTTCCTCCACCACCTCTGAACAAGTGAGTCCCGACTTCCCTATCGTATCTCTAGGTGTAGAAAATGTGGAGAACGATGGCAAAGGAGATCCCAGGAAAAGAGGGAAAAACCATTAAATGTCGGGCTGAAGCCATACAGACCCCAGACATCCTGTGAGCAGCAAGCACCTCTCTTGAGCGCTGAGCTCGCAAAGGTAACCAAGCATTGCCAAACAGCCTTCAGCAGAAATCATCTCTGACACAAAAACAAATATCACATGAAGTTCAAGAAAAAAGCCTACGAAGCAAAACCCCAATGGAAACCTCCAGCCGTCCTCTTTTGTGTTGTTAGGTTCAACAGTTTATGACTGGGTCCCTCTCCTTCCTCTGCCTGTCCTCTTTATTCCTGTCAACATCTTCCTCTGCCCATACTCGTTACATTTCCAAAATGATTTTTCCAAGTTAAATGAACCTCACATCTCATGCTCTACTGCAAATGCTCTAACCTTTTTGGAGGTCAAAATCTTACCGAGAATCCCATCAAAGCCCTCTGGCTTTCTCTGCAGGAACAGGCACAATTTCAAGGATTCACATATGTCCTGGGTCCCCTGGAGATTAAAAACCTCTGTCCCAGTGGCTCTTCCTTCCATCTCCTTTCTACATTGAATCTGAGAAACGCTTGGCAACCTACCGCTACTTGTGAAAATTATGTAACTAACAAATTTCAAGAATCCATAAGGACTCCTTTTGATGGGGTGGCCTAGCAACCTCACTGATACCAAAACTCTGAGGGGAGGTCATCTCACGGAAGCTCAAGAGGTTCAGTCAGTCTGACACACAGCAGCCCTGAAGGACGACTCCCTCCCAGATTATGATACCTGCTCCCAGTGATTGCCCTCACACATGTACCAATGTGACTTTGTGGGGACCGCTGAGACTCAGTCTGTTACAATTGGCATCAGTTGCCACCGGCAAGTCATCACAAGAACCTGACCTTGGTAAGCACATTTTACACTTGAGTGCTATTCATCCGGGTGACACCAAGCGGGGGTTGGGGAGGCAGGAAGACAGACAATGACAGCGCCAGAGCGTGCTGCCAGGCACTGCCCCCCACCCCACAGGCTGCAGAAGCTGCCTCACCCACACATAGACTGAGCCTGCAAAGCCAAATTTCTGAGCTGCTGCTGAGACGCCCATAAAAAGCAATGCTATTTCTAACCTCCCTCACCATGGAAAAATACACATGCCACCAAGCAACCCAGAATCTCTGAAAGGTTTATTTTTATACACTTCCCCACGCCCCCTACCCTTACCTCCCCCACAAAAATTTTAGGTGGAAAATTTGCTAGCTTTTTAGCAGTTTGACACTACCGTGCTAGGCATGGACTGACGAAGTTCCTAGCATGTTTGATTTTAAAGCAAAATGAAAAGGTATTTTTCTGATACAGCTCTGATTGAGTCTACTTTAAGAAAATAATACAGTCTAATAATAGAAGGACACAATCCAACAAATAGGAAAAGAAAATTCCCAAGTTCCCAGGCCATAGACAGAAATAAGAAAGCTAACCAGTTTCTCTTTCTGGTCTCTAAAAGCGGTGCTCCTGCTTGCTGAACTTTCTCTTCACATTGCTGACTTCTCCTAATTCAAACAGAGCACAAAGCCTCCCTGATGCCCTTGCAGAGTTTTGATTTTTTCTTTTGCTCTTCTTAACCTTAGAGAATGAGGGGAAAGCCGTGAGATGGACTTCAGATCTTGGTCCCCTGACACTGTGTATACATGAGGTAGACAGGAGGGCAGGGGGAAGAAAAGGAGAGAGAGGAAATGGGAAGCAGGAGGGCCTGAATGAGGCCTCGAGAACCCAAAAACTCTTTCAGAAGCCAAGGGGCAACCCAGAACTGGTCAACCCGGGATCTGTTCCGGGACTCCTCCCCATGGGAACTTTGGTGTCACTTCTCTAAAGACAAACTCGAAGGCCAGAGAGGCACCAACCCACCACTGTCCGGCTTCTCACACAGACAAGAAGTTTTAGTGCTGCCTCCGAATGATCCTAACCTAATTGTAAAGCAGAGTTTAATCCTCCTTCAAGTTAGGGAAACTCCAGCACAATATGGTCATTTATACCATAGCTCCAAATGTTTTTGTTTGATCGCATTTTCACAGCTTAATCTATTTTATTACACATGCCAAGGAAACATCTGGAGAAAATAAGCCTTGCTTTATTTACCAGTATAGAAAGCAGGGACCTACACTCAAAGGTGTCCCTTCTCCCAGCACTACTGATCCTCGTTGAGTTTCCTTAAAAGTTTAAATTTAACACAAAGCCAGGAAGTTCAGGTCAGGGATGTATGGCTAGCATCTAAAGTTGTTTTTTTTATATATATATTTTATTCATTTATTTGTCAGAGAGAGAGAGCACAAGCAGGGGGAGCAGCAGAGGGGGAGGGGCAAGCAGGCTCTCCACTGAGCAGAGAGCTGGATGCAGGGCTTGATCCCAGGACCCTGAGATCATGACCTGAGCTGAAGGCAGACGCTTAACCGACTGAGCCACCTAGGCACCCCTAAGGTTCTTTTTCAATGCTGGAGCATCTTCCCACTGGGACCACAGGTCTTATACCAGAAGACTTTCACACTGCTCCTTATTCCTCACCATCTCCTTCAGATCCTTTAAGGACCTTAAAGGAAACCAAAAGGAAGGTGGGATTTTCCCCATCTGAACCTTTCTTATCTGTGCTGAGAGCCAACCAGATCTAAGTCTGAGGTTTCTTTCTCTCACGACAAGGACGGGAAATGGTGTGAAAAGCCTGAATGAATGATTTCTTCACCTACATCCTAGAGGCATTGTGCTCAGTCAAGTCACCAGTACCAGCATTCCATCACACCAGGCTCCAGCAAGAAGACGCCTCATGAAACTCCTCAGCAAACCTCCTTCACCCTGAAAGAGGACAGAGAAATCCATGCCTCTGCTCCCTCTTTTTCTCTGATCCTGCCAGCCAGCACATGGTCCTTGGATAAGAACTAGCATTTGGATGGCAAATAACTGACATTTTATTGAACTCCTGCTGTGCATGAATGCTGAATTAGGCATCTTCACAATAATTCCACAAGATAAATATTATCCCATTTAAAGATGAGAAAAGCTGGGACTCAGAGGCTTAGGACTTGTCAGAGTAAAATGGTGAAGGAAAGTGGCACGGATAGAATTTGAGCCAAAGGCCATGTTTCCAACTACACCTTACAAATGTGATACAGCCAAGAGGTATCTGTCTTCAAATTTATCGAGGAGCTTACAATTTTAAATTTTAAAATACATTTAATAACAACCTAAACATGGAGACCCAACCCCATTTTAGAACCAAATCCAAAAAAATCCACTATACAGTAAGACAGGCACATTCTGCAGTTAGTGCAAAAATCCAGACCTCCTTGGGCTTTCCTAGCCAAGCAGTTGGAGCAGAGTTGTAATGCCACCTGTCCATCTTATCAGCACTTAGGAATGTCTCACGGTCCAGCTGTGAGCTTTGAGAGACGGAATTTTACAAGTAACACAGCAAATATAAATTCCAGGACAGTCAGCTGTAAGAACCTATTTTAGAGGCGTGAAAGTTCTTGCAACACCTCAGAATCCAAGTATGGTGCTTGAAAATGACCCGAGATGCACAAACCAACACGCAGGTCTGCACACAGGGATCTGTTCCTTAACCATTCCAATGTTCATAGGGCGCAACATAGCCTTGTATTTAATTTAAAATCCATCTACAGTAATGTAGTCAAAAAAAGACTGTCATTACCAATTTTGAAAGTTACTTAAAATAAATGACAGAATGAGGTAACCCCATGTATGGTGGGAAATCAGGTTCTTATGTAATTTGCAAGTATATTTCTACTTTTGTCGAAATTCTGTAAATCAAGCTGCACAGTCCTTAGGAGCATAGCCCAGCGGTATTTCAGTTATCCTGTAAAATTCTATTTGAAGATAGCTTTAGTTTTTGGTGGGTAAGGTTAAAGAGGACTGTATCTGAGATGATGAAAGAGTAACTAAACTGTGCCCACACTCTCTTCGGCTCTGGTAGAGATGAGTTGTTGCCTCCCACCTTAAGCTGGTGGTGGGCACGCCAAATCATGGAAGAAAAACAGCACAACTCATCAACACTCACCAAGTAAGGGGAGCCTGGGTGGCTCAGTCAGTTAAGTGCCCAACTCAGGAAAGAAACACATATGAACTGCATTCACTCAACAACAGAGAGCAATTGTAGCCAACATGGACTCAGAGTGTGTGTGGTTTGTTAAATACTGCATGCTTTGTAGCACCTACAATTTTGGGAAGGTTCCAAACTGTGAAAAGTCCATTTAAATTCAGGGGTCTGTGTGCCTCAGTGAGGAAGCACATTAAATCATTCCAACTGCCTCATCTACTTTCAACTGCAACCATAAATAAAGAGCTTGGATATGCTCTGAGAGAGTATCCAGGGTGGGAATCTTCATCAATTCATTTCATTTGACAAAAGTTTTACTGAACTCCTGCTTTATACCAGGCACTGCTTGAGGTCCTGGGGGAAAAAAACAGCAGGAGGGAAAGAGGGAG
>NW_024425897.1:4653466-4799422 GCF_017311325.1 Ursus maritimus
TTCTTGCCCTTATAAAGCTTACGATCTAGTAAAAAACTTGGAATAAACAATGAGTCATACCTGGCACATTAAAATTTAGGGAAAAGTTGTACTTTATATTTTATAGAATTTCTTACTTTCCTGAAGACTCTCATGTATTTTTTCATTTAATGTTCCCCATAGACTGACAGTTAGGCAGAACGAGAATCATTAAAATCAACTGAGTTGACAAAATAGAGGCACTGAGAGGTGAAGAGGTATGCCTAAAGTGAAAAGCTGGTGGCGGGCAAGCTGAGGCAGGGTAGGATGCTCCTGGTACCCTCCCAGCACCTTCAATGACTGCCCCCCCCCAAGGGCTGGCTCTGATTCACTCTTTGGGTCTGAGGATGTCCAGAGATGACCAAAATACATAGGTGTCACCTAAGCTTCTACTTCCAGAAAACCCAATGCCCAGCCACTTACACCTACTCACCAAAACAGAAACACACAGACACACAAATGTAAAACCAAATGCAGTAAATTAGGAAGTCAGCCCCCTCTTCACAATAACAAACCACACGTGCTACCAATACAGAGAAAGAAAAACCTGACCACCTGATGTTACAACAGCTAAGAAAGAGAAAGGAACCAGTATTTATTTAGTGTATGCTATATGCCGGATGCTGTATTAAGTATAATGGCCCCTTTATTTCTCATGGCAGTCCCATTATTATCCCCATTTTATAAAGTAGGAAACCAAACAAAACACAGAATTTAGAATGACAAATAAAGAATCCCATTTCCCAGTATCTGGACATTCAATGCTCAGGCTCAGCAACAAATATAAGTTGAAGAATAGGATCATTTTTTTTTTCAGTAAATCTAGAAATACGTATTCTATATACATTCACAGTTCAAGGTGCATTTAAAAAGAAAAGTCACAATTTAATCTGATATGCAACTTTCCTCTGATCAGAAAAAGCTAAATTAGTAAGATCGTTTTCGTGCCTAGAAATGGCATGACTTTCTTGAGAGGTAAAGCATCTCGTAACAGTGCCGTGACAAGCTCTGCTTCACAAACATTATCAGAGAGAAGAGTCTTAAGTTCTACTCACCTTTTAAGCTGTATGAAAACTGAGGTGAGTTCTTGAAAATGGTCCAATCAGGTGACAACGTGTGATGTTACAAATATAGAGCCTGAACTGCTAAAATGAAAAATAAAGAATTTCAGCAAACCATTTCTTGGGTTCTCTTAATGCACCACCCTCCCTTTCCCCGAGTTCCAAAAAATAGTTGAGGACTACCACAATAAAAGCCACAAATACCAAAATGAACAAAATAAGAACACAAAGATAAACATCAAATAATAAAGGAAGAGAGAATTATAGCAAAGAATCTGAGATAAGGTACACTGAGGTAGGGACAAAATCTCCCTATCGGTTCTCCAGCAGCCACAAGGGGCACCCTGTTCTCATCTTCCAAGCAAAAGAGACACAACTTATTCCTCTAAACACACAAACCCTTTCTTCAATGAGGGCCCAAGAATAAATCATGAACAATGTCCTTATTGGACTTGGGGTTTTTTACATCATAACAGTCTGAATTATCTTGTGAGCACACGGATCCACGCAATCCTTCACTGTAAAGAGAGGCAGGCCCAGTGGCACCTTTTTCCTCCCATGAAATGTGTTCAATTTTGTGGGAGCAACACGGAGCCCTGCTTAGTGAAGACCCTTGGGGGAACATTCATGGTTCTGTCTGCACGGCTGTCTTTACACCTGCCCTTCACCCTGTTGTAGGACATCCTCCAGTTTGGTGCTCCGGACTTTGTCCGGGTCCAGTTCACACAACCTGCCATGATCATTCTCATCCCACCCTGATGTGTATGCTCTGTATGCATCACACCATTCCAGGTCACGTCAGGTGACGACCTTGCGCCCTACAAAGCAGTTTCAGGTAGACTCAGTCAACTCTGCTTCAGATACCACAAGCACTTCTCGGCACCCAGCCTGCCAATGTGCAGGATTACACTCCTGTCCAACGTTGAATAAGCCACCATCTGTCTAGCTCGTGTGCTGTAATGTACTCTCCAGGAGACTTGTCCCTGAAAGTGTGTTCCTACCATATGTCACTCCTGAGTGATCAGCCAAGGCTAAGACATCCAGATAAAAAATGACTGTGTCTAGCCAGAGTATCCTGTGGATTCCTGGGGAGGTCCACCCTGAACACACGAGCCAAACACCTTGCTGTTTGTATGTAACTCCTTAGTATCAATACTATGAACCCACAAACATTACTTTCTCCTGTTTACTATCTACTAAGAGAATAAAACAATCCACCTTTCGTTTTCTAAACAGTAGTTTTCATTCCTCAACTGGGATTGCTCTCATCAGTCTTCCTAGGATTCAAATGTTCAGACTTAATTGGAAAAAACGTCAGTGGAATACTAGAAATGTACTGTGGTGGGCAAAATTACTCTTGAGGGCAGGCAGAACCTGTGACTTGCCTCTAGCCAACAGAATGTGGCAGAAGTAATGAGATGTCATTCCCTTGATCAGGCAATGCTATACAAGACTCCATCTCAGCCGACTAGAGAGTGACAGACTCCCTTTTTATCTCTGAAGAAGGAAGCTGCTATATGGCGACAAGGACTGTGAGGAGGCCACACAGCAAGAACTGCAGGGGCCTCCTGGAGCTGAGAGGCCCCCAGCTGACATCCAGCAAGGAAACAGGAACATCGGTCCTATAGCTACAAGGAAATGAATTCTACCAACAACTTAAATGATCTTAGAAGTGGATTCTTCCCACTGATACCTCCAGATGAGAACACAGCCGAGACCACACCTTGACTGCCAACTTCTGAGATCCTGAGCCAAGAACCAGTTGAGCCATGCCCAGACTCCTGACCCATAGAAACTGTGAAGTAATTTATGGGTGTTGGTTTAAGCTACTAAGGTTCTGGCAATTTGTTACTCAGCAACAAAAAATAAACTTAGCTTAGTAATTAAGTATAGGGATGTATAAAATACATATGTATATATTATATGCATACATAATTGGTACAATAGAACAGTCCTTCCTATCTGCCTCATCCATCAATAAGTGAAAATTCGTTTCTCCTACTTGACTATGAGCTCCTTCTGGGAAAGAACCACATCACCATCACCCTGACATCTCCTTAGACTCTGCAGAGTACATGGCACATGGGAGGCCCTTACATTTTTTTAAATAAGCCAAATTAAAAGAGTTATGATTTGTCAATCTCTACTTTACTGCAATAAGGCCAAAGCAATGGAATTTATGGAAACCTTCAAAACAGAGCTCAGAACCTCTAAATTAATTTCAACTAGGTGGAAGGCACTTAGCCCCATGCTCTACCCCCAAATGATGAATCCACAATTTCTCCAGTACTGGTTATTTCATTTTACCTGTAAACTTGAGTCAGCACTTAGAAATGTTTCTCAGCAGTCACTACTTTTGCCAAATATCCTTCCCACTTTTCTGGCATTTAGCTGTCTAATAGCTAAAGGTTAAAAACAAAAAGATCCCTAAGAAATTTTCCAAAGGAAGAATTTGTTACTTGTTCTTAATTTCCCATTCATATCAATAATTCATTCCCAACCAAAATGGAAAAAACCTGTAAAGGTCAAATAACCCAGCTCTAATTCTGAAACAAAATGCTAATCCAACTTTCTGACAACCTATATCAAAAGTGCTTTAAGACTGACTTTCTTTTTTTTTTTTCTTTTTTTTTTTTTAAGATTTTATTTATTCGACAGAGATAGAAACAGCCAGCGAGAGAGGGAACACAGGCAGGGGGAGTGGGAGAGGAAGAAGCAGGCTCCCAGCGGAGGAGCCCGATGTGGGGCTCGATCCCACAACGCCGGGATCACGCCCCGAGCCGATGGCAGACGCCTAACCGCTGTGCCACCCAGGCGCCCCCTGACTTTCTTTTTAAACAGATGATTTTTAATTCTCTTAAGCGAGATTTTACTTAAGCCCTGCTTAAAATAAAAGTTGAATATGTAAATATATTCAGTTTCTGCTATCCTTAAGAGATAAATTGTTTTTTATTACAAAGAAGATTGTGACTAAAGCTCTATTTTAGATTTTCAAAGGACTGGTTAAATAAGATATTTTAAAACATTCAAATCAGTTAAATTACTTAAGAGACTACAAAATAAAAATTTCATTCATTACAGAAACCTATCCTACTCTCCTGAAGTCTATATGCAGGATTGTACAATATATTCCCACTCCCTCATAAATCACTCAGTAAACCTTAACATTATCTCCAAGGTTTATCCTCTAGTGCTGAGCTTCTCAGGCAGTTTTCACACTCAAGCCAAAAAAAAAACAAAAAAAAACTAAACACACCAGTTCCATGACATAGGAGGCAGAGAATTTCAATACATTCACCTCTTCTTCTCAGCATAATTTTAACTCTCTTGGGCCCAACTCTACATGTGAAAATAACCAATGACCCACAACAAGGAACTTCACGCCGTGCATAGAAAGAAACAGGTCCAGTTTATGGACCCCACCCAGTTGCCTCCACCCTCAGTTCTAAGAAGTACATGCCTTTTCCCAAACCAAAACACGCTCAACACAAAGTCCAGTGCTTCAAAGAAAGAAGACTGAACATTAATATCATGCCCCCACAAAGGAAATTAAACCTTCAGTGGAATGGTTCACCCAAGAGAATGACCCTGGAGAGAATTATTAAGCCTAGGACCTCAGAGAAGATGCCGGCGGAATTCTTTATACATAGACCATCCCCTGCTGCTTGAAGCATTTGAGGAATCCATGCATGGTTTTCCAAAGTGAAATCGTATGGTCCTGTGGGGATGATGATCTCACTAGCCCCCAACCATCTTCTTTTTTTACTTCTTCTTCTTTTTAATTTAAATTTTACTTAGTTAACATACAGTGCAATATTGGTTTCTGGAGTAGAATTCAGGGATTCATCACTTGCACACAACACCCACTGTTCATAACAAAAAGTGCCCTCCTTATTACCCATCACCCAGCTAGCCCATCCCCCACCCCACCTTCCTCCATCAACCCTCAGTTGGTTCTCTATGGTCAAGTGTCCCTTATGGTTTATTTCCCTCTCTCCCTTCCCCCTCCCCCCGCCATATGTTCACCTATTTTGTTTCTTGAAGTCCACATGAGTGAGATCATATGATATTTCTTTCTCTGACTACTTCACTTAGCATAATACACTCTAGCTCCATCCATGTTGTTGCAAATGGCAAGATTCCATTCTTTTTGATGGCTGAGTAATATTCTATTGTGTGTGTATACACACACACACACCACATCTTCTTTATCCATTCATCAGTCGATGGACATTTGGGCTCTCTCCACAGTTTGGCTATTGTTAATAAGGCTGCTATAAACATCAGGGTGCACATACCCCTTCAAATCTATATTTTTCTTCCTTTTTTTTTTTAAAAGATTTTATTTATTAATTTAACAGAGAGAGAGACAGCCAGCGAGAGAAGGAACACAAGCAGGGGGAGTGGGAGAGAAAGAAGCAAGCTCCCAGCAGAAGAGCCTGATGCGGGGCTCGATTCCAGAACTCCGGGATCACGCCCCGAGCCGAAGGCAGACGCTTAACGACTGAGCCACTCAGGCGCCCCCAAATCTATATTTTTCTATCCTTTGGGTAAATACCTAGTAATGCAATTGCTGGGTCATAAGGCAGTTCTTTTTTTAACTTTCTGAGGAAACTCCATACTGTTCTCCAGAGTGGCTGCACCAGCCCAAACGATCTTCTGTTTCCATGCCATGTTTCCAACATGTTTCCAGCAGTTTACACAGCACTGCAGGTTCAGTGGCCACAGTTTGGGAACAATGAGGTGGTGAGAGGCACAGCAAGACTCAGAGGCAGAGTTGCAGGCATTCCTGGAAAGTAACATGAAGCAAGGAGGTCACCTCCCTTGCCCCAAGAAGGGGACACATGAGTGGCAGTAGACTGCAAAACCGTAAGGGAAGTGAGACACATTTATTCTTAACCTTCACAACATTCTCACTTTCTCTTTAAGGTAAAGGAAGACATTTATTCCGGACAAAGGTTAAGAAAGAAATCTGGCCACATGCCTCCTTTCTCTGAAATAGGACTGGCTTCCAGCTGGAAACTGGAGCCATTTAAAACACAATGATGCCCGGAAACAAGAGAGCCATTTTGTGTAAATTATAAGTTGCCAGAGAAAAAATACAAAGTAGGTATACTTCAATGTTACACAAAGAGATCAAGGAAAATAGAAAACAAAGATCTCTTTCCCAAAACTATACCTACTTTACATCATTTTTCAGAAATGTTGAGGCATTCCTTAAGGATGGACCTACACTTCAATGCATAAATTTTTTTATCAGGTATATTTTCACGACATAAAATGTGTATGTCCACTTAGTCAACCCATAAGTGCCGTACAATTTAGTTTCGGTGTCTTTCTCTCCTGGAGCTGAATTATTTCACAGTAAATTTATGCTAAGAAGTACTGGAACAGAGGTGTGTTTTTGCAGCAGAAGTGCCCAGCACAAGGATCTGCTCTCTAACTAACTTGAGTCTGACCTGGGAAAGGGTCAGGCCAGCAGGAAGCATCACCAGCAACCTCCCCCCAGAGCCCAGGGTGAGATGCAAAGAAGATGAGCGCGGGTTCCAGCCGCAGAGCCAAGACCAAGAGTTTGACAAGTTCCATCTTAACAAAGCATCACCAACCACTTCATCAGTGCCTTTCAAAATCGAGGAATGCACAGGAAGAGGGCGGCTTTGGGCAACTCCCAGCAGACACAAAACCAGTCAGGACCAGGACTAAGGAGAGGGATCCCGAAGCCAGCTGCCTTCTGTCGGCTGCCTGGCTTACTTCTAACGGAGATTTGTTCCCAAAATAGAAACAAAGGACCTCTTCAAAGCAGACGCAACAAAGAAACCGTCCCATTCTGCTCACCAGGAAGAAATAAGGCACGGCAATGACCATACCCGAAAGTCATCTCTTCTGGAGCACAAAGGGCGGGACGAGGGGCCTTTCCCGGGGCACAGCTGAAATGGCCAGCCTCCTCAAAGACCTGGTCCCCAAAGCCCCTCGGAGGTATATCCAACTGGAGTAAGGCAGTGCTGGCGGGCTCCCGCACACGCCTCCTCCCGCCCAGCACAGGACAGCAACGGCTTCGAGGGCTGCGCTCACACGACAGCGGGACGGCCAATAGACCTTTACGGGCTCTTCCCGCCCTGCCTCGCCCTTCAACCAAGAAAATCTTTGGTCAAAGCAAAAACAGCCCATCTGCCTATGGCTAAAGAGACAGGTTTTCGATCTTCCCTGCCGTTTTGGCTTGAGCTCTTCAGACTGCAAAGTTCTGAAGCTCCCTTTGCTAAGCTTTATAAAGGCCAAAACTATGTATGAAGAAACTAGGACAAGGCCACCCTCGGGCAGCCCTGCACTGCAAAAAAAAACACCAGAATTGATACGGCAGCCCGGGCTCCTGCCGGGTAAGGCGACACAGCCTCCGCGCACGCGCACGCACACATATGCACGCAGACGCACATAGGGAGGCGCGCACGCACAAGTGCTGAGGGCGCTTGTAAAGCCTAAAAATGGGACGCTTCAGGACCCATAAAGGCAGAATAAATGATTCAAGCACACAAAGGACGAATAGAAGTTTTTAACAAAGCTGGAATGAGCACCTTAAGGAAACAATAACAAAGAGGATGATTTCTTTTAAGTGACATTCAGGTACGACAGTGAAGTTTCCAAGTTATTTCCAAACTTGTGGGGAGGAAGACCAAGACCAACGCCTCCGCAAAGGATCACAAAGTACTTGAAAGTAATGAGAAATTTGACAGTGACTGGGACATCATGATCCTTTTTTTTTTTTTTTTTTTGCTTCTTAAGCAATAAAGTACTGTCTCATTTCTCAGGCATCCTGGAAGGAGTTCTCAGGGTCAAACTATACTCTTTAAAGCACATTAGCACACATCCAAATCGAGATGTTACCATATCTGTTACAAGCCAAAAAGGGAATCAAACACTTAGTCACTATGGCAGGAACTCCATGAGTACGTGAACTGGCGGAGAAAAAGAGCCAAATGCACAGCCTGCCCTGGGTTCAAATCCAGATCCACCACTTACTGCCCACCTGACCCCGGGAAAATCACCTCATCTCTAAGACACAACAGTTAACAAATGAAGATAAGGTTATATACCTTGCAGGTCACTGCAGAGACTTAGAAAGGCAGTAGGGGCCTTAGTAACTGATCATAAATATCAACATAGTCAAATGATATAAAGAGCAGCAATGTTTCTGATCAGAGAAAACCGGTTGCTAATACACAGGACTCACAACAGAAGTACCTCTTCCCAACAGTCCTCCTGGTTTACCTGCCCTCTACAGTCCTCCTCATTCAGTTTCCAGCATTCCTGGGCTATCTGCACATATCCTCTCTCATGTTCACTCAGTACTCCCCCATGAGAATACCAACTCTTAAGAACAAGTCTCACATTTTCTAAGGATAGGTCTCATATTTTCTGGTTTTTTTAAATACAATCTACTTCCTTCCCTGTACCCCTCAACCATACCCAAATCTCCATATCTGGCATTCCCCAGAATAGCAGCCTCAGAGGAAGACTTGAGGCAAACTTCCACCTTTCACATCTTACAAGCTCTCACACTTAGTGAGCTCAAGCCCTGTCCCTTTGTACAAGTGAGGAAGAAATCATGGAACATGGAGGTGAAGAGTGTTGACCAAGTCCACAGGTGGGTCAGGTCCCAGGGGCAAAGACCTGGGCCTCTTGCCTCCCCCACCATACCAATGGCATCTGCTTATCACAGAGCCTACTTTATAAGAAAGAACAATTGCCACTGGTATTATAAAGATAAATGTCCAAATGACCCATGTATCCCACCACACAGCATTGGGCCTTGGGGTTTCAATATTCCTGACAGCAAGACAAGACCTACTTCAAGAAACAGCCCTGCATACCCAGGATTCTGAGCTCTGGTCCAAGTATTCCGTTCTCTGCTCTTTTTGACCTCCTGTTGGACACTTAATTAATCACAACAAGAAGAAATCAAGCAGATAAAGATACTCAGGCATCTTGGTCATTCATTTCTAGGCAATAATAGTAACAATAACAGTAAAGCTAACATTCATTTAATCTTTGCTCAGTGCCTCACTTGCAAGGCACCTTATGTAACTCATTTAATGCTCACAGCAACCTTGTATGGATGTTATTAGTATCCTCAGTTAACAGATGAGACAACCAGAGTCTAGAGAATTTAGGTGATTTGCCTAGAGTCATACAGCTATTAAGAGGCAAAGCTAAGATTTGAACCCTATTCCATCCTACAACCAGATCCACAGAGCAATCAAAACAAATGGTTATAATAAGAAAGCAAGCAAAGTGAGGTATCAAAAAACCAATATGTTTTATTCTTGGGAATTCCTTTGAAAACTAAGGTGTATTTTTGTAATATTATTTTGTAATATTTATTACAATATTTATTATTTTTGTAATATTTTGTAATATTATCTTCAAACCCAGACTTTATGAGTCTGTTTGGAAATACCAACAAGTCATTCACCAATAAGCACACTTTTTCAGACCCTTTTGGTCACTTCCCATGAACACTCCACAGGCAGAAACAAATGTGGATACTGTGGAACCAAGCTGGCACATGAGAATCCTGACCCCCAAGACTGGCACAGTGAGTGGCCACAGTCAGGACTTCTCAGGAGCCACAGCAGACTCAATCCCAGGCTGGTGTGGCAGCAATGTTCTCGGAGACCCATAATGTCCCAAATTTTCTACCACATACTATCAGAAAATAAAAAGAACCTAAGTTGTTATTTCTCTGAAATTCTAAAATTTAGTATGGAAAATAGGACAAACATAAATAAGTCTGTGCTTTTACAATTAAATGTCAAGACTTATTTTCATATGGCAAAGATAAAAATTGATATCAATATTTTATTGACCTCTATTAATATTTAACATTACATATGGACCCAACTCTTTGTAGAAAGCTGTTTCAATGTACTGAATCCCTAGCACTGTGAGGGGGTGATGATAAATGCCAGGAACAGACCAAAGAAGTCACCATGTCATGTGAGGTAGTAAGAAAAAACCCAAGTATGTCAAACTCCACACTCAAACTCATTCAACCATGCAATCCGCTGGAAGGCTATATGAAGTGCCAGGCACGATTCCAGGCAGTTGGGCACATCAGTGAGCAGAACAAGGGTGTAGAGTTCAACAATAAAACTACTCAACAGGTCAATTAAGAAGTTTGCTCAAAAATGGTTAAGAGCCATGTACAAGGGCAAGTGCAGAGCAGAGCGGAGGACAGACACTACGGCCAGAGGGAAGCAGTGCCAGAGAAGGCTCCCTGAGAAGGAAAGTATCAGAGCCAAGGCTAGGAGAAGGCAGGGGGGTTGAACACATGGATGTTTGAGAAAAAGCATTTCAGGGAGGGGGTCCAGGAACGAAGAAGCAACGTGGCTGGACAGAGTGAAGGAGGGCAAAAGTATCAGGAGATGAGGTCAAAGAGGCAATGGGGATCCCAAGAGCTTGTAGGCAATTGTAAGGACTTGGCATTTACTCAAGAATAATGAGGAGCTATTGAAAGAGTCATGCATTCACTCAACAAGGACTTACCAGATGCTAAATATGCCAAGCCGTGTGCCAGATGCTAAAGACATAAGAACAGGAAGAAGGTTGAAAAGAGGGGGAAAATAAATAAATAAATAAAACTAGACTCCTCAACCTTCAATGGTAGCTAAGGTCTTCTTCAGTAGACTAAGTAATCAAGAGTACATTGCAAGCCTCACATGGGAACCTGGAAACGAGCACTCAGTGGGCTCAAAGGATACCTCTCCATCCTTTACTTACGTATAGGTCCTGAATGTTTACCAGAAGAACACCAAAAACACAGAAGATCCTAAAGTTGTGTGAATCAGCAGTGAAAATCAAATGAAGTCCAAGAATCATCTTGTCCTGATTATACCTCATTAGATTCTAAATATTTAAATCTATCGATGGCATATAATAGCTCTATAATAACTATAATGGTTTAAAATCTTAACACCCTATGTTTCCTAATATTTCTAAATGTCAGAATGTTTACTGTTCATTGATATCCAGATATGTATTTGTCATTTTGGTAAACTAAGACAGTTATAAACACCAATGCTTGGTCTTTCTCCTCTATTAAACTACATAGATTATATCTCCTTAATACTTCCTCTGTAACTCACCTGTGATACTAGTCATTTTGGACTTTCAAACACTCTTAACACATGCAATATATACATGTATGTACATACATACATATATATGTGAAAATGCATGCATGTGTATACACATATACATATACGGAGTTGTGACATTAAATATCTCTAAATACTTATGCATCCCACATATATAACTTTTCTAGAGTTTCTAAAAACAAAAAAAATAATAATAAAGCTTCTAAAAATACTTAGGCTTATAGTTGTGAATTATATTCCATCTTCTCTTCTATTGCACACCACCTTTTGAGTGCTGGTTGTGATCCACTAAAATGATTTCATGACCTGACAAGGAGTTGTGACCTGCAGTTCTAAAACACTAGTCAAGGCACTTAACCAGTTAACTATTAATTAATAACCTCAAATTCATCACATCACCTGTCCCCTACTTTGTCCACCTACCCTCTCAACCTGCAGAGAAGAGCAAGCTGTAGTCCACTTGGAAAGCTTTAGAGCGTCCTGAGGGACGGTCCTTCACAGCACAGCCCTGCGAGACTCGTGGAATAACCAGAAGGCAGAAAGGAACTAAGTGTTCTCTGCTGCAGCCACACAGAACTCAACCCATCCGCACTCTCTGTGCCTGACCTTGTCAAATAAAGTCTCCAGTATTCTGAAATAACTTAGTGAAAGGATTCTACTGCTAAAGGATCTTTGCCTTTGGCTTCCAGTGCTTTGATAAACTTGTAAATGGTCATTAAAATAGGACCAGTATAAGCACTATTTTGCACTTGAGAGTAGGCAGATTCAGACTCAGCAGGTCTGCAGGGAGCCCCAAGAGTCTTCATTTCTAACAAGCTCCCAGGGGATGCCAGTGCGGTGGTCCAGTAACAAAGCACTAGACAGCACTGGGTCATTTACAGATCAAGGTAGCCCTCCCTAGCACCCCCTAAAAATGCGTGTTCAAATTCACAGCAAACACCTCAGCAGACAGCACCTGCTGTGAAGGCGGGTGTTCGGGTGACAGCCACAAGCACATCAATGTGGGCTTCCGCTGATGGCAACTCATCGATGGTGGTCATGGAAAAGGCCATCTGAGAAGATTGGAGGACAGCACCTACGTGAGGGAGTAAAAGAACTACAAAGAGGAAACTGACTTGGAAAGCAGGTCCAGGCTCCTTCAAAAATCTATAGGATGTCCACAGATGAACAGAGAACACCTATTTGGAAGTAACTCATGTGGAGGCCACTTTCAGGCAAAAAGGCTTGAGCAATGTCATGGAGAAAAGTGCCATCAAAATATCCACAGGCTCTAACTGACAAATGGGCTACTTACAACTAGGCACGGTTACCAAAAAAGGGAGTATTCCATACATCACCATACCTTCTCTTCTTCCCCCTTTACCTCACCCACTACCTCACTGCAGACAGCCTCTCCTCTGCCGTCCTCACTACTGATCTCTTGTGGTGTATTCAGTAAACTTCTATCTCCTTTATTCTGCCTCTGGTGAATTTTTGCGCAACCTGCACCACTGGCTTCCACCCTATCGTCGCCCCACATTTGGGGGCCCCCATCCAATCGAGAGATACTACATTTAGACACCACAACTCATATGCTACCAACTTGGATATGCTAAAAGTTAGCTATGTCAAACACATTGCTAGAGCTCCAGCTGGCTGGAAAACACATATATTGACAATGAAAACCATCATTCAAAAAAAAAAAAAAAAGTCCACCTCCTCCCCCCCTTTTTTTTAGAGACACAGAGTGGGGTTGGGGGAGGGGGTGCAGAGGGATGGAGAGAGATAGAGAGAGAGAGAATCTGAAGCAGGTTCCACACCCAGCATGGAGCCCGATGCAGGGCCCAATCACAACCATGAGATCATGACCTGAGCCAAAATCAAGAGTCAGATGCTTAACCAACTGAGCCACCCAAGCACCCACCACCTACCCTATTAGATCTGAAAGGAACACAGATGCTCCCAATACTCCCTGTCAACTGGTCACTTTAATTGAAATTAGATACATGCTTCTACTGCCTCATTAGAGGTCAAGCTCTGAACACAATGTCTGAGTGTAAAAACTATCATCAGCCAATTGCTTATACTCCATAGCTCACAGCTGTTGTAGTTTTTATTTTTGTTATTTTTTTAAAGATTTTATTTTTAAGTAATCTCTACACCCAACGTGGGGCTTGAACTCAACAACCCCAAGACCAAGGGTCTCATGCTCTACACCAGCCAGGCACCCCTGTTGTTGTTGTTCTTAAATGACCATATTCCTCTTCATTTTACGCCATTCTTAGAAAATATTTCCCAGCATTTTCTCCATCAGATCATCAAAAAGTAACAAGCGGGAGTTTAAATTCTACCCATTTGGAGGTCACTGTTAACGAACTAAAGTTTGGACGTGCTGTTCTACATGTTACTGAATTAATAAGAGTAAAAATAAAATTCCAGAAAAGGAAAAAAGCCTACACTAGTACAGCCTTCTCTTATTTGAAGCCATGCAGTCTTTCCTCATTCTTGTGGGTTTCATTAAACTAAGAAGCACAGAACACTATAAACTGATTTGCTAGTTTCCATACTTGCGGCCAAATTTCCACTTCTGCAAAAACAATTTCAATCCAAAAAAAAAAAAAAAAAGGTAAATTTAATCTAGTTCTTCACATGGTCCAATTTATTCAGAATGTGAGGTAAAAAGTTGGAAGAAAGGAAGGCAGTGGTTGGCAAATAATGCAAATATTAATTTATTGTCTTTACTTTTCAAATTGCTACATTGTCTCAGAATCATTTCCTCCCTTAGCTTTGGAAAGTTTTTAAAATGTGGACACTGCCAAACAATGACCTCGTTATAAGCCAAAGTTTAGTTGTTTTAAGGAATTTACTACCTTTTTGCTTGAACGAGTTCTCATGGAAATCCTTCCAAACCACTAACTTTGTTAAGAATTTTTACACATTTACAATATAATGCTATAGACCTTCTAAAAATTTTAGGGTTTTACTTTGTGCACTGCTTCAGCCTTTAAGAAAGCAGCACAATCTAAAATGCGTGACATAGGTAAACAAAGGGACACTTAAAAGGGAAAAGCATGAAGTAACTCTGGTGAAGCAAGGTTACATTACAGGGGAAAATCGAGCTAGGGGCAGGATGTATGCCGTTTGCTCCAGGTAAGTACTAGACAGAAGAGCAGTTTTGAAAGCATCTGCTGACTTATTAAAATATCTCCCCCCCGATGTCTTCAACAGCAAACTCAGATATGCATGTCAAGACCAATGCGCACCATGTTTTCAGATCCTCGGATGAAGTAAGTCCCACTTAGCCAGAATCCAAACAGCTGGGAAATTCAAATAACTGAATTTTTGTGAAGAGGAAAAGAATCACAACCACGAGAACTTAACACACAATGTGATCAGCCAACGTCCCAATTCCCATGGCTTGCCAGGACAGGAGGGAAGAGGGGAAAGGAGAACGGTCAAAGTCAAGAGGTGAACGCAAGAGGAAATGGTCCAAATGGGAGATGAGGGTGAAGGAGAATACTGAAGCACCAGAAAGAGAAGGGACTCACAGGGAAAGGCGGAGAGTCAGCACTGTCTGCAACCCAACAACACAGATACAAAATACTCTGGTACGTGACATGAAAATGAAGGAAATCAGTATAGAAGTGTGGTATTAGCCTTAGGAAAATCTCTCTCTACGCACATCTTGAAAAGCACAAGAATTAAAGTTTGATGAAAGAATGCACCGGTGTGCACGTTACTTAAATCAAAGCTCAGAAGGGACAGTTAGGGACTCACAGTCTGCATTAGTTCTCCCGGCAAGACAACCTGTTACCTGTTACCATGAGCCTCAGGAAAGCAGCTGGGCAATGCTGGGCAGTGCCAGCGAGTGGGTGGTCTCCGCCACACCAGTCTGAGTGAGCTTCCATTACCTCTGCTTCCAACTCCCAGGGAAGCAAACGGTGAGAAGGAACAAGCCACCGAGCTGCACGCAACACCTGCCGGGGGGGTGTTCATCTTAAGCTGTGCGGTGCAGGAGCCGGATGCGAGTGAGAACAGCCCACTTGTTTCAAGCACAGTCGCTGCACAGGTTACTGTAGAAAGCGAGTGAGCGCGCACAGGCTATGCCCCTGGAACACTTCCCAATCCTGAGAAAACTGTCCTCGTTCTTCTCAAATCCCACCACGACATGTGACAGGTGGAAGTGGTGTGCTGGTTTCAAAACAAGACAGACCGCTCTCCGGCTAACTGTTCATGTTGCGGGCCCGTGTACACACACCGAAAACAACACACACACCCGTGAGCCTCTAGTCACTGCAAGCATTGTTTTCAAAAGTACCAAACATTTCTCTGATAATTTAAAAGTGCATGACTCTACACTATCGCGTGCAGTGAATGTTTCCAATACAGTTAACTATTTAAACCTTTCAAGTAAAAGTACCTCTTGCAAATACGGGTATAACTGAAGACTGCTACACAGTGACTTTAGAAGTCTTCATAATTCGGATTGCCATCTGAGAACATCTTTATCAGCCTCCCGCCTTGCCAAAGATCCCCTTTTGAATCCAGCCAAGAGCTAGCCCAGAACTCAGACAATGGTGTTATTACAGGAAGAGATTCCATGGGAAAGTACGGCTATCATTCAGTTAACACAATTGTCAATCTCACTGGAACATAAAAATTGCAACTTTCAGAACTGCTCTTACTCAGAATTCTGTTCATTTCAATTCTATACCAAGTCAGTGACTCACCACCCTTTGAGGTTGTGATGAAAACTGTAGCTAACACCCTGAAGGCAACTCTAAGGGGTGGGGTGGGGACAGGACTCCAGGGACAAGAGCAGGAGTCCAGCCAGGACGTCAGAGCTGGGCTCACTTCAAAGCGGCTCCCTTCCTTCCACGTAAAAGCTATCACCGGCTGCCATCCCAATAGGAACGCCAGCCACTTCAGCAGCTTTCCTTTGATCTGAGATGATCATTTTGCCAATTAAAAAGCAGCTCATTCTCAGCCATGCCCAGAACTGGAGAAGACAGCCACTGGAGACCCTCAACATCCTCCCCACCTCTGGACATGGGAGCATCATGCCAGAAAGAAAACAAAAAGCAAAACCATGAGTTTGGTGCCTCCCTAAGTCTGTGGTGTGTACTTGTCTCTAAGACTGCCTGCGTGCCTTGGTCTCGAGTCTGGGGGGGGGAGGGGGGGGGCTTTGTGCAGGAAGAGTATAGCATGTGCCCTGACCTCAAGGAGTCCATGGTCCAGTCCTGAATCTCAAGCTGGGTAGCCAAATGACTTAACTATTGGTACCAAAATGGCCTTTTGTGTTTCTGGGCCTTTGGGGAGAAGGCGGGAGGGGTCAGTGCTACTCAGTCCATGACCTACAGGACAACTACAAAAGTGCCTAACACTCTTATTACCGCACATACTCCTGGGCCCCACCTCTGTTCCTGAGTCATAATCTCTTAGGGTGGAGTTGTGGGAATCTGCATTTTTAACAAGCTCCCCCTTAAAATTCTTAAACATACCAACATTTGAAAAACAGGTCTAAACCCAAATTAAACTGATGCGTGAGAGAGTGAGACAGGAGGCTGGGGGAGCAGAGGTGGAAGGGATGGAGACAGGAAGAGCAGGCTCCCCAGGATTGGCACCAGCGCACCCCCTACCTTGCCTAGCGCACCCCCTACCTTGCCTGAGTGCCAAGCAAAAGGACCCGCCACCAATGAAGAGGGCGGGAGGGGGATGAGTGGCAAGTCCTGAGGTACACACCGCACCACCAATGACTGATAGAAGCCACCTTACTTTTCTTGGTGAGTCAGGGCTCAAATGAGATCTAATCACTCTAGAAAAACAGAGATGTGGCATGCCTTGCTTCTGAGTGCCATGGAACAATTCATTCCTGTTATTCATTTTAACAAGTTAAGATGAGCCCAGAAAAGTACTCACCTCTCCCACTGACATCCATGCTTCACAACAGAGGAGGGCAGCATTGCAGGCAGAGGAGCCAGGAAGGAGGTCTACAAAGTGTCCAACTAGAGAAATGGGGTGAAACAGGGAGCAGCAGTGGGAGAAGCACCCGGAGACAGAGACCAGACCAGGCCACTGGGACCCATGGCCACACAGGCAAGTCCAGCCCTTGCCTTTTGAAGCAAGGCAGTGACACGTCAGTTGTGCGGGCCAGGTAACTAGGGCGCTGGTTCTCAGGGGGGTCCCAGAGCAGGGGGGTCCCAGAGCAGGGGTGTCGGCGTCCCTGGGAAGACGTGAGAAATGCAAAGTCTCAGGCTCCACTCCTACCAAATCAGAAACTGCATTTTAAAGAGCCCTCCAGGTGATTCTGACACTCACTGAAGTCTGCGACCCTCTGCTTCGAAACACAGGTGAGAACACAGAAGGGGAGAGAAAACCAGAGGTCCGAGGCAGAGAGCAATTTGTCCAGGGGAGGTTAAAGAACTCTACACACGAAGCACTAAGAATCCAGTGCAGTAACTAACATGCAGGAGTGGGGAAAAACATGTGAAAAAATACTCCGAAGTCAAATCACAGCACTCGGTGATACAGAGATTGGATGTGCAGACAGGAAGGTGGGGAGCGAGGACAAGTCCAGGTTTCTGGCCTGGGTAACCAGCTTCAGATCAGGGGACAGAAAAGAGATCTCTTTTTATCATTGTACATATAAATGTGCCAATGTCTGCCTCAACCTTGAAACACTCAAGTCTGTTTTTATAAGCCAGCTTGGAGGCTTCCAGATTCGGGAAGATTGTATTTAAGTGCTTTTATAAAACAGCACAGTTGTGAAATGCATCCATGTGCTTTCTTCAGATACATTCTTCAACTATTTTTTTCGGTAATGCATCTTGGAAAGCTTTATAAACAAAAACCAATCCAGATTCAAAGTCTTGGAAGAAGGGAAGGGCTATAGAGAAATTACTTCACACAATCCAAAGAAGAGCCATTTGCTGAGGAAAGTATGAAACACTGCTTAACGCTCATCACAATTTTGAAGAGAAAGGAAACACAGTATAGTGTCTAATACAAAACACATGTTAAAGGTTTCTCTGCCCAAGAATGGTATTTACCTTAAGTCACTGGGCTGGAGATATTTATGGGGGAAAAAAAGGCTATTCTTAATTAACTATATGCATAAAGGATACTGTATAATTGAATGGTGGCAAATGTTTCAAAAATAATTTCTGGGTTTATAAAATGTTTTTACATTTATTGTTAAATGTGTATGTGTCTAATGTTCTGGATATTCTCTTTTTAAAAAGCAACAAGGCCCACTGTGAAGATGTGACTCCAGGGAGCTGGGAAGCCGTCCAACGTCTCCATCTCCAGGCCCCATCCTTCCTTTGGCCACTTAACACAGAGGAGCCGTCTGGCAGGACTGTCAGGTCCCGTGGTCCTTAGTTGTACAGAGCCACTGACAGCCACTTTCGTCCCCCTCCCACCGCCACACTTTGAAATGGCATCCAACCAACAGCAGCCAGCCTGGAAAGGGAGGAATGGGGTCTGATCCACCGCAGGAGGGCAGGGTCACGTGCCCTCCCTGACCCCATCATAGCATCCTAAAGACTCCTCACTGGGGTGTCCTGCATGCAACAACCACCTTACAGACTTACTCCAGAGTTATGTTACAGCCCCCACCCCAAAAATCCTAAAGTCACTCTGACTGTACTTCCTTAAATAAGATTACCAACACAGGAGAAGGTGAAGTTCGGCTATAACTCAGTAATGACCTTCTGACAGAAGAGAGGTAATGCCCTCAGGTGGACCAGTGTCCTCACTTACAATCGTTAACACTGAGGACAGGTCAGCCACGTTTTAAGCACTTGACGTTATTAACTCAAAATCTTTATAAGAACTCTCTCAGGTAGGTAATGCTACTACCAGAATCTTCCTTTTATAGATGGGGAAAATGAGGCACAGGCAGTGCGAGTGAATCATCCAAGATCATACAGCTAGGACTGGGCAGAGCTGGGATTTGAACTGGCAAAGTGGGATAAGGTACCACCACATGTCACCCCCTCTCTCCTGGCCAGCTCCTGCCTCCATGAGCCTGGGTCCTTCCCCTGCTACCCTCGCTGGCCTCGCCAGGCTACTGTGAGATCAGTGAGAGCAGAGACGAAGGCTGGCCCACGGCGCTCAGGAGTGGAGAGCGCAGCACCGTTCAGACTTCAGTTCCCACGTACACAACTCCCCGTGGGTCGCACTGTCCCCATGGCATCATCCCCTTCTCCTGACTTCCCCTCGCTCTCTCCCACACCCGACTGCATGTGCACTCCTGCCTCCACGGCCCCCACCATCGTTCCCTTCCTAATGCATAGCACAGGTTTCGCGCAGAGGCCTGGAACGACACCACTAGCCTACTAAGCCATAAGTCTTGGCAGTCTTCAGTATGGATGGGGTCTTTGAAAATCCTGGAGCTGGTCTCTGAAATTCAGAAGCAGGATAGAAATCCTGTACTTTCTGACAACACTGCCTAAATTCTCACCCACAGGTTAATTTCCCAGGTGGGCTTCTCACTAGCTCTGGGGCCCTAATCAGTCTTCCCTTTGGGCTACAGCTGCCCAGACAATCCCCAAAAGTTCTGAAGGTCAGAGGTTGAAACCAACAGCAAGGATTCTTAGCCCATAGCTTGAACCGAACTGGGATTTTTACAAACACTTAGTGAAATCTACCCTGTCCCAGGCAGAGCATTTTCTTGAAGCTGTCTTTCTATAAATGAAGAGACTCGGAGCACTCTAACAACTGTTCACCAAGAACCAGGAATCCAAGTCCTTGGCTGCAAAACCACATTCTTTCTTGGTAAACAATATGAAGAAAATCTACCATCTAGTAAGCAGAACAGCAAGGACCCACTGATCTGTTTTTCCACCAGTAAATGGAATGCTGGGGCAGGGTTTTGCTGTTCACTGGCACCAGAACTAAATGCCCCCAGGATCTCCTCCCCGCCAGTGCTCTGCTCACCTCACCAAGCCTGCCACTCTAAGACACAGTGCGTTGTAGTTGGGCTCTGGAAAAACTCCCATTGCCATTTGGTGAGCACGCCCTCATCTATAAAGGAAGAACACAGACAGACAGTCAATACACTACCAGAGAAGGAGCGGTGAAAGCAAGCTGGCCCATCCAACCCAGAAGACAAGGATCAGATGGGGCATCAGAAGCGTCTTCAAATATCTGCCAACGTGGAGGAAAAGCAAACCCTGCTCTTAATCATGGCCAGAGGAGGCCGTGAGGAGGCACATTTCAATCCAGTCTAGGGATATTTCCAGCTGCTATACTGTCCTCAAAACGGGCTACATTCAGTGGTGATGTACTTGGTCAGATGGGTACAGGTGACTACCGTGTCTATGAGACAGAGGTCAAAAAAGACAAGGAAAGTCCCAGAAAAAAAATTCATCTGCAAGGAGAGAAGGAAATGGTAGGAGAAAGAATAGCAACAACAAATAACACAATATGAAAAAGGAAATAATTGGCTGAGTCACAGAAATACTACACTTTAGAATCTCACCATTCGCCACTAATTGTCGTATGCCCCCATTCACCCCAAACATGAACAAATTTAGTCAGGTTCATGGAAAACCAATACAACTCAGCTATGCCTCAAAACAGACTAGAGAAAGATTTGCAAGGTGCTGTCCTACATTTCAGCTGTTTATGACACTACATAAAAGACAATCTTTTCCAGTTAGGTTCCTGGGGCAAAGAAAGGCTTCAGAGCTCCAGAAAGGGCTTCTGAAAAGCCAGAGAAGGTACTGTGTCAAGGGGAGCAATTGGCTACAAGAGAACATGTTTGTTGCTGTGGCCAGAAAGAAGCTCAGGCAGCAAAGGGTGTGTTTTCAAAGCTGCAGCCCATGGGCTGGCACGTGAAAATCAGCACATCAAAGCAATGACCTCTGATAAAACGCAGTATGTGCTCTTAAGAGAGTGTCTGAAAATAAATTACAGCCTTTTTCTCTTTAAGGGGAAGGTAGAATGCACGCTCCTTGAGTTTTGTTAGTAGGATGGATGGATGGATGGATGGACGGATTGATAGACATGACAGATAAATAGATACAGATGATGCATAGATGAATAATTGATATATAGGTAAAAATAGATGTAGATGATAGATCAACAAATGGATGGATAGACAGAAATAGAGATGATAAAGACAGATAAATGACATGATAGACAAGGCAGACAGGTGGGTAGGCAGAAATAGGTATAGACAGTTGATAAAGATGATAGAAATATAAACAGACAAAATCAGAAAACAAGCTAAAGAAACAACTGGAAGAAAATGAATCTAACAATCTATATAATTAAACAGTCTAAAGCTTCCGGTTTCTTTTATTTAGTATTTTAGTGCCTCTCTAAGGGCTACAACCGTGGGATGTTTTAGCATTAAAATTCACTCTACCCAAAAGTCAATCAGAAATGAGGAGGCAGGGGCGCCTGGGTGGCACAGCGGTTGAGCGTCTGCCTTCGGCTCAGGGCGTGATCCTGGCGTTATGGGATCGAGCCCCACATCAGGCTCCTCCGCTATGAGCCTGCTTCTTCCTCTCCCATTCCCCCTGCTTGTGTTCCCTCTCTCGCTGGCTGTCTCCATCTGTCGAATAAATAAATAAAATCTTTAAAAAAAAAAAAAGAAATGAGGCAGCCACAAAAGTCGCAAATTCACCTTTCATTGAGGACACATGAAACTGTTAGGTGTTACGAGAAGACAGCAGTCTCCAAAACAGAGGAACATGTTGTTATCCTGGAAAGAGCATAAGATGGTAAGTTATAACCTGCCCCGGGACTCGCTGGTATGCCATCTCACTGGGTCCAATTATGTATGGCAGCAGCACCAGTCGATTCTGAATTTAAATTACGAGTTCCGATGAGAGGGCATTTTCTGGGAAGATTTCATTTTAAAGAAGTTAAAAGCCCACTTGTTTTGGTATAATCCTTTGTTGGTCATCTAGCCAAGGAAAGAGGAACTCCATCATGAAAGACTGGACCACAGCCTTAGTAATAAACTAGAAAGAACTACTATTGGCCTAAATACTGAATTAATAAACAACAAATTTCTTAACTGCAAATTTCTAGAAGGTGTAATCAGACGACAAAAGCTTTTAAGGGACCTGGTCAAAGAAGGAAGGGCAATTGTGAAAAGGGGCTGCGGCTTCAGTGCCCAGGTGACAGGTTATTCCATCCCCTGGACTTCTCTCTAGTCAACTGTAAACATTTGTTTAGAGACTTGAACTGTGAAGTCATGAAAGCAAAATATAAGTAAATATTCAAATTCAGTGACCATAAAATCTTCAAGAAAATGTATCACATTTCCAGCGTTTTCATCTTATTAGCAAATTCCATTTTAATGCTAACGAGAAAGAATTTCATAGGATTCCCTGCTTAAGACAAATCAAGAGTTTAAAAAAGAAAAGCCTTATTATGCCTTTAGAGATGTGCTTCTGTCAAGCAAAAATGTTCTGGAAGCACAGAAAAGAAGCTGGGCTACCTCTCACAAAGGGCTCTGCCATCTGAAGCTCAGCAGTTTGGGACTATCTGTCTGGGTTAGAAAAAAATGGATTTGGGATGATGGCATTCCTCTTCTGACTATGAAGTAAACCCATGAAAAAGGAATAGAAGCAGACACTGAAGATCTGACATCTTTTTAACCACTATCTGGCCAACAGACACGTTCTAATCTTCACCCACCATTATCCACCTATCAAAACTACCTCCAGCTCTAAAGCAACCTCAGCACTACTGACAACTGGAGTTGGAAGAGTCTTTGTGGGGGGGACTGTCATGTGCAGTGTAGGACCCTTCAGGATCCCTGCTCTCTACACACTAGATGCCAGCAGCACCTCATGCCTCCCAGTTATGATAACCAAACATATCTCCAAACATTTTCAAATGTCCCCTGGGAGACAAAATTGCCTCTAGGGGAGAACAACTGCTCTAAAGCATCCAGACCAACGATAAAACACCCCACGAGATCATTTAGTTTCTCACAATTTGAGGCCACAGGCTACACTCTGAACCCCAGACAACCATCTTGCAAATGTCCGCCATAAGCACAGGGTGGACGGGTCAGGGCAGACTCACCACCATCAGTGGGAACGCCACTGCATGCCATGTTCTAGCAGTGATGAGACCAGGTAACAGCACCACCCCTGAGTCTGACAAACACTACCGTAAAAGAACAAAGGGACAGGCATTGAATTCCCCTCCGTGCTCGCCATTGAAAGAAGGGCTGAATCTCAAACTTATGCCTTAATATTAGCCTTCTGAAGAGCCTTAAAACAGAGACAATTTTCAAAACAGAGCTTTTCCAGAGGAACCAGACCATTTTCACTCTACAATTCAATTCACCAATTTAAAAACCAGACCCACGGCATCCATGCTTGGGCCCTTCTTGAGCTGGAGCCATGAGGCCGCACGTATCCTCCCAGACGCTTCCACCACCACCTGATTTAACGGCAGCGTATTTTAACGGGAAATGATTTGTGACAGCTCATAAACAGCTCTGAATACAAACCATTGTCAAAGGAGGTATTAACAAATTTGCACTTCTCAGAGTTCCCACACAGGCAATTTTCTCATCATTCTGACAAGAGAAATGTTTAAGGAAAATGCAACAAACAGTTCTGAGATCTATGGGCAATGTTTTCCAAATAAGTGCATCAAACAGCTATTTCATTTCAGCAATATGAATTTCCTTTCACCCCACCAAGTGCACCTGCCGCGTGGGATGCCCGGGCACCTGGGCTTTCCCCCTCCACTCACCCCCCTACTTTTGACCCTCTCCTTAGAAAAGAGAAGGCTCTCTACTGCATGCCGGTACACATACCAGCTTACCTGGGGTCTCATTTGCAAAGGCGTCTCTAAGAAAGGGTGCCAGACTGCTGGAGAGGCTGTCGGGAGTGTTCTGTAACTTGACCCTGTTCACACCAGCTCTGGATTGAAACCCAGCAGCCCTGATGAAATGCCCACCCCAAAGCTAGGCTTCAGAAACACTTAACATTGTTCTCACTCAGTACTTCTCAAACTTTAAGGGGCACGAATCCCCTGGGCACCTTGTTTAAAAGGCAGGTGGTGACTTGTTGGGCAGGAGCAGGGCTGAGAGTCTGCATTTCTAACCAGCATCACAGGGAGGTAACTCAGATAACAGAGCCAGGAAAGTGACTCTAACTTAAAAGATGAGTGATTTCTACTCCCAACCTAGGTAGGACCCACCTCCAATTCAGGAGGATGTTCTTAGAGGAAGCAAACAGATTTACTTTGCTTCCCCAAGTTCCCGCCACCAGATTCAGCGCAGTTCACGGATCTGAGTCGTGTCAACATATATAATCACTGTTCTAATTTTCAATAGAATAATAGAGCATTAAAACCTGTTGTGTACACAGCACCTCTTCCCCCAGGGAATCAAAGTGCTTTAAACTGAATCTTTCCGACAAAGAAATTCCATTTGATTTTTGGACAATGACTAACACTCATAATGTCCTAAATAAGTGGTATGCTGTTTTCTAAAAAGTTATTGTAACCATCGTAATAAAAGTAGGCCAAATACCACTACTACTACTAACAATTATTTTTATCATCATAATAAACAACTGTCTCCTTATAAAAAATAACAATCAAAACTGCTCCTTCCCTAATCTCCCCCAACCTGATAAAATACAACTCCAGTTGTTCAGCCAAAATCTCTGAGGCACTCTTGTCTTTCTCAGCCCTCACCAAATCCTCAAAACTCCGCCTTCCAAGCCCTGGCTCATTCTCTCCACTGGGACCACCCTGAGCTGGGCAACCATCATCTCCTGGGACTTGATACTGTAACAGCCTCCAACACCGTCCCCCACTTCACTCCAAAGAGGTCCACATGGACCGAAGCTGAGACACTGCTCGGCTCCACATCTGCAATGGCACCCTTTCACCAGAGTCCTACAGGGCCCTACAGGACCATGTGCCCACACGCGCACCTGGCCTCCCTCATCTCGCTCTCCCCTCCCCTGCTCCTCTTCAGCCACACGACCTTGCTCAAGGCCTCTGCACAGAGTTCCCTCTGCCTAGAAGTCATCTTAAATACCCACATGCGCCACTCCCTTGGGTCCCTGCTCAAATGTCACCTGAATGATAAAGCCTTCCCTGACCCTAGACACATGGAATCCCACTTTCGTTAACAGTGGAGCTTTTCAGAAACACAATATTGGATGTATCTCCAAGGGCAAACACTGTGCCTGGAGTAGTACCCCCAGCTATGCCCCCTAGATCGGGTGAGCAGCCTCAAAGCATCCCATGCCCTGTCTGCACCCAGTCTTCCTTGGCCCTGCAAGGAGAGACCTTCCATAACCCTGGCCAGTCTCCACACTGCAACCAAGTACAGAGCTTGTCATCCTGCAGCTTTGAACACTCCAGTGACTTCCCAAAGCCTCTAAGAGCCCAGAATCTCAGAAGAGAAAACCCTTAGGCCTTCTGCAGGAACCCTTACGGCACCTGCTGCACCCCTAGCCCATGCTACTTTCCATTCCCAGTCGCTGAGTCTGTTCCCCCACCTCTCGTGTGAGCACCTGTTCTGGGCTGGCTCTCCTTCACTGCCCGGCTCCCTCCTCCAGAAATCCCTAGCGACCCCAGGAACCCAGAAAGCCTCTCTCATGTTTATGCTTGCCCTCAATAGCTCTCCCAGGAGCAAGTCTACATCTGTTCACAGGACTGCTTGATCCCTGCATTCTCCCCACTTTACAGTTAGCTCTGTGAGGTCGGGCTGAGCTCGCTGAGTCGGTGAGAAGGTTGTCAGGAACTCATGCAAAGGTCTCATGGTCAGTGACACCTGAGTGTAAAGGGCCAAGTGCTCCCAATCAAGAGAGCCTGTGTCCATTTCTACAGAAAAGAAATAAAAGTATGATAGATCCTGATCGTTAGGACTTTAATATCAAAAAGACTATTCTGAATTTCAGCTTTTTCTGTTTTCACTGAATACATTCCTTCTTTCATTCTGTCTCTGTCTCTCTCCCTCTCTTATGTGCAGAATTCATAAGGTAATACACACCATACTTCCCTTTACAAATTAACCCCCATTAGCACCATGTGCCATAATCAATCCCAAAAGGAACCGTGCCTGCTGGTATTAAATCAGTCATTAGAAAGACTTATTAGCTTATCCTAATGCTAGTTTACCTGCAGGCTTAGAAATTTCATTAAATAGTGAGGGGAAAGAAGAAAAAAAAAAGATTTTAAAAATATTACTCCTCCTAGATTCTTATTTCATCTCTATAAAGAAATGAAGTAAATGACACACTTCAGTAAACAGCCTGAGCACGTTCATGCTAAGAATGGGCTTCCCCTCGAGACGACTGCCTCCGGTCACCTGGAGGCTCTGGCTCCTGCTGCCCATACCCGACGTCCTCAGCAGCTGCAATGCCTGACACTTCTCCCTCCACTTTGCCCCTGTGGCACCTCGCCACACCTCAGTGCATCAGGACTGAAGGCATCCACCACTTGGGGCTCCCCTGGGACACCCAGCAGTCTGATCCTACATCCAGAGCCCAGGCCAGGCAGAAATCATTCAGACTTGGGAGTGGAGGTGGAAGAGGCTGTGTGCCAAGAGCAGGCAGGCCTGGACCCTGGACCCTCTGGCTGCCCCTGCTTCCACACGAGCACGCATTTGTCTCGTGCCATCTGTTCTCTGAGGCCTCATGGTGCGGCCAGTGGTTTGGAAAATAAGCAAAACGCCAAGATACAAAATAAACAGAAGAAAAACCCAACAAGATTATACGGTACTATAATAGACCAGGACCCAGGTTCCAATTCCCTTGTGCAGACATGACTGTGGGAGCAGAAGGAAGATGGCAAAGGAGGCTGCTTCTAAATGTTTCTTGTAAGCCTTGCTTGTAATGTCAGCCAATGGCATCCCAGCTTCTCACACCGGCTTCTTCACCTTCTTCAGCAGCATTTATACAATATAAATTCAGATATTTGCCACACACGTCATCTCTGAGATTCCACCCTGTGAAGTGTGGACTAATTCACGTGAGGACACTATGTGACACCACAGAGATACGATGTCACAGTTGTATGTCACAGGTACACAAAAAATGCATCAATATCTACCTGTAATGAATTCCGAATTCTGAAGATAACTAAATACGGAGGCCGGACCTTGTCACCCACCTGGACAGCAGTCCCAGTGCCTAAAGCTGTGCTGGGGACCCACCAACTTCCAACGGAATGAGTACAGTGCCAACCCTGTCATCGGTCTTGGGTTTCTATTCATAATTATAATATTATTAGCAATGACTCATGTGCATCAAAGGTCCGCCGCCCGGTCCAACACAGGGCTGTGGCCCTCCGCTGCGTCCCCAGAAACAACTGCACCTGGCAGAGCGCACACCGTAAATCACTGCTGATGGAACGAATGCATATTTGCATGAGCTCCAGCAGGGACACCCACTTTTCACTGAAAACTTCATGTTCAGCAAGGAGGCTTATTCTTGTTCCAATATGAGGAGGCTCCCAACATGTCCTGTCTCTCACTGGAAGACCCAAGTCCCCTTTGAATCATTTCTATGCAACCACAAAAATAACATTCTTTTCAATATGTATCATTTCCAGAGTTGAGTTTTCATATAAGCCACATACTTGTTTTGAAGACCACTAAGAAAGGCATCCTAGCCTCCCCCTGTGGGGCCAAAGGTCAGGAATTCCAAATTTGGAGTAAGCAATTGTTCCTCATGATACCATCTCCTTAAAATGTAAATAATCCCAAGGGGTCAATTCTGAAAACACTAACAGCTATTAACACCTTGGTGTGAAGAAGCTTAGCAGTTAAACCCATAAACCTATTTATTCGTAGTCTGGTGGTCATTCATTCACTCAACAAACAATTACCAGATAATGCCTAATGAGGTTAATGAGGTGCCCGTGCCTGGTAGATAATGCCTAATAAGGTTAATGAGGTGCCCGTGCCTGGTACCAGCCAAAAACAGAGGAAAAGCGTAAGAAAGACAGCTGTGCCAGCAGAAAGGAGTACATCTGCAGCAAGGGGTAACTCTTCAACCCCTTGGCATCCAAGTCATGCTGTAAGGAACCAGGGCACCAAGGGAAGATGGAATATGGAAGTAAAGCCATTGCTCTGTGAGATCCTGCCCTCTAGCCTGGCTCTTACAGTCACATATCTCTAGAAAGATGGACCTTTTCTTGAGGTCATGCTGGGTCACAATGAGTAACAGACACAAACTGCAAGTGCCAAATAAAGGCTCCAGAGAGACTTTTCCAACAAATCCTACTCCATATTTCCTACATGCAGAATATTCTTTTTGGAAACTGCGGCAAAAAGCGGAAAAAGATCACACCGAGTCTGCATTTAAAAGTGCCTGCAGTAGCAACCCCACCAGAGCATCAGGAAGGGACCACGAGATGACACACAGGCATGCCAGGTGAGATCCCGCAGGTCGCGGGTCACGTGAGGACCTGTGGGTACACGTGTGGAAAGGGCACTGCTGAGAGAGGGTCCCAATGACCCCAGTGACCCACTGAAGGCCAACTTACTCAACAGGAAACGAGATTTGGTGGCGACAGAATGTGATCACGGTTCAGGATGGGTGATGACCAACACGGACTCACTCTCTCGTTCTCTACTTTTAGAGAGTCTGAAACGTTCCCATAATAAAAAGTTAAAAATAAAATTGTTTAGGGGCGCCTGGGTGGCACAGCGGTTAAGCGTCTGCCTTTGGCTCAGGGCGTGATCCCGGCGTTATGGGATCGAGCCCCACATCAGGCGCCTCCGCTATGAGCCTGCTTCTTCCTCTCCCACTCCCCCTGCTTGTGTTTCCTCTCTCGCTGGCTGTCTCTATCTCTGTCAAATAAATAAATAAAATCTTTAAAAAAAAAAATAAAAAAAAAAATAAAATTGTTTAAAGAATAAAAAAGGGCAGTGGCTAAATGGAATGTGGCATACTGGATGGAATCCAAGAACAGAAGAAGGGCTTTAGCAGAAAAGCTAGTAAAATCCAAATCAAGTCTGTGGTATTAGTTAGCAGTTCTGTACCAACGTTAACTTGATACGTGATCAAATCATCACAATGTTAGTGTGGTAAGTATGCGGTGGTTAGGCCAAATGGAAATATTGGGGGACACTGGGTGAAGGGTAGATAGGAACTCTCTGCATCTTCTTTGCAACTCTTCCATAAAGCTATAGTTATTCCAAAGTAATTGACGGGAAGTTAAAAAAAGCAGTGGCTCAGTGATAGAAAGGGAAGGGATATGGATTTTAAAATACTGCAGCTCCCCCGAAAATGTAACCCATAAGACCTATTACCTCCTGGCAACTAAAAGCTAGTCAGGTTGGAATTTAACAGACTGCCTGGTGAGAAAGGATGTGTTCTGAATGATGATGTTTAAAGGTCTTGAGTTTACCCTGGTCTTTTTTGTCCTTAGTATGCCATTACTGCATCTCTGTGCAATGAATATACATTTGCTGTTAGGAAATTTTTTTAAGTGCTTGTAGATTTAAAAAAAAAAAAAAAAGGCACCACAGACTTTCAGGAACAAAACTAACCTAACTTTTAAAAAATCCCGAGTTATAGATCTTGCGATCTACCTGCAAGACTACTAATCCTGAGATTACTAAGTGCGTATGTTCTCATTTCTAAGTGTGACTAACCGAACGTCAGGCGTGCAGAGCACCAGGTCCTCCAAATAAACCAGCTAAATGTTGCAATGGGAGAACACAGCCTCTGACACAACTCACTCCACGGTTCATCTCTGGAGGCCGGTTTTCCAAGACAGACAAACACGGGGAAATCTATCACCGTGGATCCCGCAAAACCCTGCCCACCCTAATTCCTACTGCAGCCAATAAACTGTGGTCCCGTCACCCAGGAGGGGCTGTGGCGTCTGCATTCTACATTATGGCAGGGGCCACAGAAAGGGAAGCAATCTGCACAGCCTTGGTGTGTGAACATACATCAATAATAAAGCTCTCTCCCTCTCTCCCCATCACCAATGAAGCACTTTAGAGAAACCTGATCACAGATTTCTGTGAGTGATTTAGACAAGTGCCATGGGAGAACTCCACACGTGTCCCAAACTCAGGGCCGCAGAAACACAGCGAATGCACACCCCCAGGTGCTGGACATCTGAGGTGCTCAGGGCCAGGACCGAGAGACCCAGTTTGATCTCTACACAGGCAAAGCAGACGGAACTTGATGGCCGACCACTTGGACTTCTCAGGCTGCCAGCACTGCATCCCATGCAATTAGCTCTTTAGTGAATGCTTTATGGTGATTTTAGACGATATGGGTTATCTGAATTTATCATTGTTCATGAACTTTAATTAGCCTCTAAAAATACAGGGACCCAACCTTCATGCCAATCTTTGTTCACACTTTGAATCCATTTCTAACAATGCATTTTTAATTTGCTCTTAAGCGTCTCCCTATACATCTGTCAGTGCCCGCCTTGTAATTCGAGACAGAGACCCACTCTGCAGAAATCAGTAATGACAGCGATAGTGTACGGCGAGCCCCGAGTCCCACTACATGCTGGACATAACTCCTCACTCTGCATGCCTGTTCCCTTAGTCCTCCCACTGGGCTGCAGGCAAGTCGATGCGGAAGCCCAGAAGAGAGGGAACAGGCAGGCCCATGCTCACATCTGGGAGCCAGGAGCTGCAGTCTATGCAGGTGACCTGGGAACGAATATTGCTTCTCTTGCTCCTCTTGAAGCAGAAAGGATCATGCAGCTTGCTCTCATCCCGTATGGAAAAACTCTGCCGTCCACAGTCCTTAGCCACAAGTTAGAAAGCCGGGGTCCAAGATGTGGAATAAGGGACACAGCCAACTCCTTCCGGCCCGTGGTTGACTTGGGCACGTCGCTCAATCTATCGGAGTCTCAGTTTTCACATTTGGAAAGCAAGGATTACAACGATATCTATATAGTATGCATTTGGCAAAGTCTTACATGAATATTAATTAGAAGTAGTAGCCTTTCCTGCTAGAATACACTCAGCAAAAACTTCAGGCAGCTCACCAAATTGATATTGCTTAAATTCAAGGCATGAATAAAAAACTCTCCCCTCACTTGCCTGTCTCACCTTGAATCTCCCCCATTATTCCTGGTACTACTGGGTGAGAGCTCATTAACAGTGGGGCCAGGGTGGAATTAAGCATGCCTCCCATGGGGTTGGGCCACGGCATAGTCAGCGCTCCACAAGGTCCAGAACCCACTGGGTGACACACATGGTACTCTTCCAAATCCAGGGACACGTGGTCCCTAAAAATCAGGGTCATTCCTGTGTACACACTTCATACAAACTGCTCACGCATTTCTTGACATTTCCCCCTTACGGCACTGCCGATGGCACAGCTCCACTTTCGGGAACCCCTTGATCACCACCACCGCATGGAGTGTGCAGGCCCACCAAAATGAGACAGATGACAATACTCTCCAAGGATTTCATGTGCATAAAAAGTAATGAGCCCCCCAAAATGAGAGGTCCATGGGACACAGGTAATTCACGTGCTGCTGTTTTTCTTCCAGGGCATCTGACAAACTTGCTATTGAGACATATGATATACACTTTCTAAATATTTATTAAATTTAACTTTTTCTTTTTTTTTTTTTTTTTTTGAGAGGGAGAGAGGGGTAGGGAGGGGCAGAGGGAGAGGGAGAGAGAGAATCTTAAGCAGGCTCCATGCCCAGCACAGAGTCTGATGCGGGGCTCCATCTCACAACTTTTGATGGCAACACCTGCAGGGTAGATTTAAGTGATCATATTAACCACAATATACTCCATGTGGATCAATAAATAATATTTAAAGATTTCAAAGGTTAATTCGTTACCATAATAACAAAAAGAGAGGCACAGGTAGGTAACAGAGAAACCTGGGATCTTCACTGGAGCGTTAATTTAATGTACGTTTGGCAATCTAGTTTACTAAATGCTAGGTAGGCAGAGTTGGGAGGATGGAAGGATGGATGCTGGTGTAGTCTCCAGTGCTGTCCCCATATTTGGTCTCGTTTCCTCCTCACAGTCTGAGAGGTGTTATCATGCCCATTCTACAGAAGTGTGTACCGTGCCCAACGGTTAAGAGCCAGAAGTGGCAGAGGCCAGGCACAGCTCCAGGAGGGCCCTGCCCCCCACATCAGGCTGGCCCAGGGCAAGGTGGCTCTCAGAGAAAACATGGCCTGGCTGGGAAATTAAGATCAGCTGGGATCAGATACAAAGACTCTAAGTGCTTCTATCATAAAAGACAGCTCAGAGACACTCAAATAGGGGATACAGAACAGAGGGCTGTGGGAACAAAGGCACAAAGGTGGAGCCAGTGCACCGGGAGAGCTGAGCTTCTACAGACAAGCAGACTAGAGGCTCCCAGCAAAACGGCCAGCGGCCAGCACCGCGCTCCCTATAAATAAGATGACAGCGCTAATTCGGACNNNGGGGGGGGGGGCTCTAATTGTTTAACAGCTGAAATTAACTTGGGACAAGTGGGGTCAGAGCCGAGTGCAAGGCCACACCAAACTGTTAGATGATATTAAAATAAGCTACTTGGAAGTTACTTTTATTTGAGTTAATAAAACGATATTCCTTTTACATTTAGTTCTTATTTCTTATTCTATGTACTTCAGAGACTGCATAATATTCCATAATTACCATATTTCAAAAGGTAAAATACTATCAATCTCTGTATTATTGTTCTGAAAAATCCATTTCCTAATGAAAATCATTAGTAAGTGCTTGAAGGTGGTTCTTCTCTATCGGACTCGAGTCTATAAAGCTCCTGCCTGCCCTCCCGTAATTAGATGTCACTAATCACCCAAACACAGGTCCAGGCCTGAAACCAAAACACCAGGAGGAATTAAACAGCCTATTAGAGAGCATGTCCTAAAAACCTTAACCCCTTCTCTGTAAAAGAAATGTGAACTGGATTGGAGTCACTTGAAATTTCCTTTTCTTTGGTAAAACCTGAAATACTGGAATCCTAAACAAAATTGTTTTGATTGACTTTCCTGGACACTTGTAAATAAAGGATTCTAGTAAGTCAACATGTCTGAAGCACTCTTCCGGTTTTGGTTTTTTTTTTTAAGATTTTATTTATTTATTTGAGAGAGACAGAGTGAGAGAGAGATCACGAGTGGGGGCGCGGGGGGCGGGGGGGAAGAGTAGAGGGAGAAGCAGACTCCCCGCTGAGCAGAGAACCTGATGTGGGACTCGATCCCAGAACGCTGGGATCATGACCTGAGCCAAACGCAGACGCTTAACCGACTGAGCCACCCAGGTGCCCCTCTTCTGGTTTAATAAAACTGCTGAAACACATATTTTCCTTTTCCTAAAAACCTCAATCTTTTATTACTATTTTAACACTATAGGTATTTTTTAAGCTATGTTTAAATCACTTCTGGAAGGAAGCTGGGCATGCCTAAAGAAATAAACAGAATGCCACCGTATAGAAGGAGAAATGCATCCAAGCTCTCCTATGGGATCTGTTCTCTGATGGGAGACATAGGTCTGAGCTATTCTCAAACATGATGAAACTAGACTCTGGGGCCTGAACCTTATTCCCACAGCAGAGGATGGCGAGCACTGGCAACAGAAACCATTCCAGACAGCCTAACAAGGTCGTCCTGCCTCACGCAGAAGGTGTGGATGTAACAGTCAAGCACTTCTCCGGAAATCCAACCTACTCTGTGGTACACAAGAGTCTCTCAGTCGTGAGCCCTGCCAACATTTAGTTTTCATTACGGTAAAACACAGACATACAGCAGACCACAGTGCAGTAGTCATCTTTACAACCTCGGCCTCCACCAGGAACGGTTATGATGGAGGATGTGCTTGGATGTGCTTAGTAGCATCCCACGAAACCGACATCCAGAAGGCTCCATCATGAGATGAACCTGGTGGGGTGGGGGAGAGGGTTGTGATGGAGGAGCAATATTGTGCTTTTGAACTACGAGCACTTCACAGCACCAACTTCAACCAGGAAACGCCGAAGTTGAGAGGGTCACCCCTGCAACAGCCAGCTGGTCGGTGAGAGGTAAGAAGTTGCGAGGCTAGCGAACCATCAGGGCCCACAAACAGCAGCCTTTTGGCAAGAAAGCCTCGGGCTGGAATTTACCTGCTGCTCTCTCTGCAATGTTTGTCCCTGAGACATGCCCACAGTCCAACCATGCTAAAATCGATATAGCCAAGGTTTTGCGCTCTCTCTCTAGGTGGGATCTCTGCCCCATCTCAACTCTCAAAGCATCAAAACTTTTCTTTTAAGAGCAATGATGCATGTTAGAATTGCTGAAGACCACACGGAAGGTCTCTGCCGAAGAGCGTTCTGGCTGAACTCACGAATCCACAATGATGGGAAATCACACAGGAAGTGCTACGTCCAGTGTTGAACTTAACACATCTTTGGGGGCTCATAAACTAGCAGTGCGTCATATGAGGTACCCAACGGGACACAAAGTAGAGGAGTAGGGGACCAAGTCTGCGTAAAACAAGGCCAATTCTCTCTTCTCCAAAAAGCGCGAGACTAGGCCACAATCTGCCATCATCCCCCAAAGCTGCTGTGTCGTTGTGCATTCTCCCACTGATCACTGAAGACCCACCTGCACCAGGCCCTATGCTGGGCCTCGGAATATAAAAGTGCATGGTACTGACAATCTGTGGTGTGCGGGCGTGAGCACAGGGACATACACGCACACACAATGCATATACATGCATGCACACACTATGACCACACTCTGAGGAAGCACAGGGGAGGGAGGAGACCTGCCAGCCCAGGGCGTGAACATGGCCTTGGAAAGCCTCCGGGGGAGGGGAAAGGTGAAGGAGCACCACCCCGTCTGGAGAACCCAGAGGAAGGACAAGAGAGTAGGGAGTGAGAGAGCCTGGAGGAGGGCAGAGGCACTCAAGAGGGGAGGGCCCAGGCTGCCCAGCCTGCAGCCCACAGCACCTGGTAATCAGGAGATGGACCTTCAGTGTGCTAGACCATGTGAGGCCTTTCAGAAATGAGCTGGTGACTGTTTCCAAAACACCCTGATCGTGCGCGTGTGACCCATCTCCATCACTGAAATGGGTCTGGGTTGGGTGTTTTAAAAAACACTCGCCTATGTAACTATGCAATGAGTTTCTATGTGCAAGGCTGTCTGAAACACAGCAAGGCCAAGGAAATATTAATATACTTATGAATTCCCTTCCTTGGCCAAACAGGCCCCGACACTGGCATGGGGAGGGCTTGCAGTGCCAGCCCTGCAAACATAAACACTGCCGCTCCAGAACAGGTCAAGGCCGGCCCTGGGAGGGAACAGCTACAGCCGTGGGCTTTTCTAGTAAGGAAGCTGGTGCAGCCGCGTGGCAGGGTGCATTGCAGAGGGCGTCTGGAGGCCTGCCAGCTACAGACGCGGGCTCCGCTCCTTCCAGGGCCACCAAGGAGAGAGAGGGGGCCGCGTCTTGTCCCCACTTCACGCTGCTCCAGTCCGGGCTTTAAAGGGTGAAGAATGCAGTGTGAAAAGAGAGCACAGCCTTTCTGAGACTATTTAAAGTCCTCCTGCCGGATGGCTGGCCAAAGACCCCTTTGGATAACCGCTACTTTCATTTGCTCTAAGACTGTACAATCATTAATACCTGTAATTCATCCTAACTAATCAAAATTCATACTAGTTAATTCACCAGCTAATTAGAATTTAAAAGGGCGCTATTGCCATTCAGGCCAGCTCATTTAGGAGCTATTGAAATCCTTATACAAGACGTAGGTGAAAAGGGAGAACGGAGTCTGTTTAAACTTCTAAGTGGTCCCTTCAATACCCTTTGTTCCCTCAAATCCCTCAGCTCAGGAGGCTAATCTCATTGGATTAGCTGCATTAACATTTCCAGTACCCTCTCCCCTTCCACCAGGCACCCCCACCAGCAAGCTGGGTCTGAGGACACAAATGCCCTATCAAAGCCACAGTTACAAGCAGGCAGCAATCTTCTAGGCTCCGTGCAGAAACTGCCACATGAGCTCTGCTGCAGCAGGGGCTGGGGCCAGTGGGTCGTGGGCAAGACTGGCTTTCGCCAAGCTGTCTTGACAGCCAGCCTGAATCCAGCTCTATAAACATGTATTTCCACACTCCAAACACAGGCCCCACCCCAGGCATCACCTCATTTAGTCTCTCCAGGATCCTAAAAAGTAACACACCTTAGTATGCATTTCAGCAGAGACTGGAACCCAGGTTAGTGGGACTCCACAGCCCACATCCCCCACCCTGCACCAGGCTGTCTCTTGGTTTTGTGCATGTAAAATTCCCCAACTGACACACTCTCTTGCTCACCCTTTTCTCTCAACTAACCACCAACTCTCCCGGTTTATCACAGAAACTCAGCTTACAGACTAAGATACAGAAGTCTTCCTTTGGTGTGAAAATTAGCAACCCAAATAAAGGCTTTAGTTCCATCCAAAAGGGCTTTAAGGGCATTTAGAAATAACAAAAGACTGCACAGCACAGGAAATTCCAATATCCCTCCAGGTGAGCAGACTAACTCCCAACAGGAGCTAACACCTAGAGGGCACAAGCCAGACAGCAGTGTGTTTTGAAAAAAAGACAGACATTTTACCATTAATCATGGCCAGTCCCTAGGATTCTGTCTCCAGTTCCTATCTTGAAAACGAAGAGAAATCCTAGATCTGTTTTGGTGCTTGGATGGCAAAATGATGGGATACCCCTACAACTCAAGAAAGGCAGATATACTGGGTGTTGTTATTATTAAGTTTCTGGGTCCCAGTAGTTCCTGGGGTTTTAGGTGGGGTTTCAGAGCACGTGCTTAATAGGTAAGGGCAGAATTGAAACAGCTCCTCACCACTGCCCCTGTCCTATACAATCAGCCCAAGAGCTATGATTTCCGAGGAACCAGAGTCCTTGAACTTGCAAGCCAGGAGGGGCCCAGGGAGCCACCAGGCTCCATACCAGGTGCTCATTTGGAGACGAGATCTTAACAGCGTGTAGGATCGGAACACTACCCAACCCCATAAATAAATTAATTGAATGAACAAAATGAAATAATGCACAGGAAGTGCTAGACAGCAATGCTGAAATGAAGGGAGTTCTCAGGGGGGGAACTGAGGCCAGAGGTCTTGAGTGTCCATGGTCTCCGGCCAAGGGCAGTCAAGCAATCCCATCCACTAAAGGACTAGATGCTGAGTTGCTCAGGGACAATGCTGCTTGGGGACAGAACTGGGGATAAGACTCCATGTTTCCTGAATGTCTTCCAACTGCTTTTTCCATTAAGTAGAACCACCCTAGTTCCACTTGGTCCTGGGGCTGACTGAAATTACCACCTTTGTCTCCAAGGCAAGAATGAAACAGCATTCTTCTACAGTGGTCGTCTACAAGTCCATCATCACAAGCACTTAAGCTAGAAGCTGTAGGTACTAACAGACCATCCACAATGACATCATAGAGCCATGTCCTATCAGATCATCAGAGGAAGTGGGCCGGACAGAGCAGGACACACAGCGACCCTGCCAGTAGTGAGGACGTGGGGGCAATGCACCATTCAAGAACTCGGTTCTCTGCTTTTCAAAACGGACACCTGAACCATCTTATCTGATGGTCACAATAACCTTATGAGAAGGCAAGCATCGCCACCCCCATTTTCCAGATAAGGGAACCAGAACTAGACTAAGAGCACACCCCAAAAAGGAGACCAAGAGCAGCAACATGGGGTCCCCAGACATCTAGTTCGGGGCCCCCACCAGACTCTGAGAATACCACCAATTCCAGCCAGCTGGCCACCAGCCATCCCCAAGCCAGCATCTCCACCACTACATTAGCCTCATGAGTCCTCCAGTGATAACTGAAGACCCACAGACAAAGAGAAGCCTACTGCTTTTCTTAATCACTTTGTTTCATTCTCCATGAAATGTAAAACTGAACTTTATTTGCATGCATCATGTCCCCACCGTGCCCCCAGTGCAGAATGTTAAAACCTCATCTCTAACTGAGATGGAACCATATTGGTTCTAAGCAAGTGCAGGAAGGGAAGGAGGCCATGGTTTTGAGGGGGAAACCAAGGGAAATGAAAACAGTGCCTCTCGAAGAGATGTCGGCACGTCTGCAAAAGAAAATTAATTCCAACGTGATAAAGGTACAATACCATGCACCCTGTTCAGGAAACACCCCGGCTCTACCAGCAAAGACAGAACCCCTTCTTCAGACTGTAAGCAATACACCCGTCTCAGAGAGGACGACAGGCACAGAGGTCAGAGGCTGTGGAAAGCAGTTTAGCTTTATGTCCTGCTATTAGATCAAAGCTAAATGGTGATTTAGGGGGAAAAAGATGGAATCATGATTCTATGTGTAATTGTTTCCACATCTAATGAGAAATTCTGCTGTGCGTAGGACTGCCCAGCTTGGCTCAGGGAGTGTGTGGTGCCAGATGGAACCACTCTCTGTAGAGAGTAAACCTTACCATCCCCATAGCAACTCCACCCGTGCTTCTAAAATGCTTAAAAAGACACACATCAAATTGTTTTCCACAATATTTCAGAAACTGACTTTTTTCCATACCCTGAGGAAATCAAGTTCACTGGGAATTTTCTTGTTATAAAAATGATCATTGCAGGAAATATGGAAAAGGTGAAAAGGCAGAATTTTTTAAATCACCCTCCGTACTATACTGGAAGACATCTATTTTTAACGTCCTGGTGCAATTCCTTCCGGTTTGTTTTCCGGAAGGGGGGGTTCATTTAAATCAGATTCCTGATGGAGGCAAAGACTGGAGCTTGGCCCTCAAGAAAAGCCCCCCACCTGGGGATGGACGTGTGCGGCCACAGGTCAGGCAGCACTGCAATGATGTGTGGTCTGGATGGGAGGGAAGAACTTGCAAAGCAAAGACCTTGCCCTGTCCACGGCTGCCCTCCTCATTCACAAGCAAGGCCGGCATGTGATGGCACACCACACAAGCTAAAAACCATTAGTAGAAACAAACTGCCTTACTACTTGCAATTTGTCTTATTCAGGTTTTTTGCCTTGTTCCACTAGGTAGTTAGTTTTCACATCCTTGTGGAATTTAAATCTAAGGCAAGAATATGAAACTCAAGAAGATGTACCGAATACCAGAATAAAAGCACAGTCAGATGTCTGGAAGATGAGTCAGACTTCCAGGTAACTGTCAAACAGTCTTCTGTGAAAAGATAGAAAAAAGATTCACAGACCACCATTTTCTCCATTTTGAACTTTTCCTGATCCCAAGAACAGCTGAGGGGAACCCAGATTATAATAGAGACAACTTGTCTGAAAACATGTACCTATGACGATTTTACTAAAATTAATAAATCTGATGATCTTTTACAGTTTTATCAATTTTCTTGAAATATATAAATAGTATTAATTCATCCTTAATTTATTTAGCTAGCAAGTGAAACGGAGAAGAAGAGAGGGAAGGCAAGAGTCTATCTGGAGAACAATTGCTTCTCCTAGCTCCTAGCAGGTAGTCTACTTTGGGAAGAAAGAGCAAAACAGAGCTTTAATGCAGGTGAGTGGAAAAGCCCAAGGAGGCAAGAAGTGGGAGGGGTGACCGCGATGACGTCACCTGGGATGTGCCAGCCTCGCCGCACCCCTTTCCCTTCTGCTGCTGTACTTTAGCCCTTCTGGCAGGACTTTCTGTTTGCACTGAGGTCTGACCTGACCCACGGGAACTGAGGTGAGACACCCAGCACCCACAAGTAGCTCCACCCAGGAGGGAGTAGACTGCTCACCCCAGCGGCACCGTGTCCCCTGTTGGCCCTCGCCTGACCGAGTTCACTTGGTCATGCCCTGCGGTCCCCGGGCACCTCCTGGGAACCAGAGGCAAGGCAACATGCCTGCCCTCCTGCACTTACTTCCAGCATGGGGGGTAACAACCAGCAGGCAAACAGATGGAGAAGACCGGGACAGGGTCTGGGCAGGGCCCGAGGTCAGGGACAGCCACCTGAGGAGGGTCACCAGACTGAGGACTGAATGAAGTTAGGGACAGATGTGTGGCCCCCAAGGGGGAGTTTCAGCAGAGCAACCACAAAGGCCCATGGGGAGGAGCCACAGAGGGAGGGCTGCCAGACCTCAGAGCCCCCCGCCCCCTCAACTGTTGGGCTGAGACAAGACTCCCTGGGGAGGGGGGAGCGGCGTTGTTGGCCTGAGTCGGGAAGGGACACACTGAGCTGCTAGCAGCCATGCCAGTGACAAATGAGAAGGTTTGGGGCAAAATTAGAAGACAGAACAAACAGGATCTGTTGATGGATTGAGGTGAACTATGAAAAAAAAAGAGTCCAGGAGGACTCCAAGATGTGTGACCTGAATCACTGGGCAGACCAGAATGCTGTTACTGAGACAGTACAGCGAAGGGCAGGTGGAGGAAACCAAAGGGACGACAGGGATGGGTGTGGTAGAAATCAGGACATCGTTTTTAGACACGGGTTTGGAGATGCCCAATGGACACTGGAGATGCCCAACAGGCAGTTAGATATGAGTTTGGACTTCAGAGTTCAGGGGTGAGATCCTCTATGTAAATATACCGTTGACTCTTAAACAATGTAGAAAGTAGGGGTACTGGCTCCTGTACCGTCTACTCCATCTTTAACTTTTGACTCCCCAAAACTTAACTATTAATAGCCTATGTTGACCTTGATTAACACTATTCTTTATGCTTATTACCTAAGGAATACATCATATTCTGAAAATATAGTAAGATTGAGAAAAGAAATGGTATTAACAAAATCACAAGGGGGGGCACATGGCAGGCTCAGTTGGTAGAGCATGTGACCCTTGATCTTGGGGTCATGAGTTTGAGCCCCACACTGGGTGCAGAGATGACTTAAATAAATAAATAATTTTTTAAAAAAGGAGATCACCAGGAAGAGAAAACATACTTAATTTATAGTACTGTACGGTACTTACCAAAAATAAATAAATAAATAAGCCATGTGTAAGTGGACCCGCGCAGTTCAAGCCTGTGTTGTTCCAGGATCAACCGTATAACCAATTTCAATATGTGCACAAGAATTCTGCCTCTATGCTTTCCAGATATGGGTATAAGGGTCTAAGTTCAGAAACCTTCTCCACTGACAACTAAGGGAGAGACCCCCTGAACACCAACTCTGAGACTGGCCCTCCTCGACAGCTTTGCTTGGAGGGCCACATCACAGACGTAGGGAGACTAGGGGCTCAGACACATCTAGAGAAGACTGTCAATAAAACAGCACCAGAGACAGTGGCAAAGAGGTCACAGAAGGGAGACTGTCAAACAAGAGGGCACTCGGTTCTTCAGCCAGTGTGCAAAAGCAGCTATTCTGTGCTGGGTTCTGCTTGCCATTCCCCTGTCCACTCTGCGAGCAAGCCGGAAGGGCTCCCTGACATCTTGCCATCTTCTCTCAATCAGACAAGAAGCCAATGAAGTTAACAGATCATGTTACCACTCTATTTTCCAACAGCAGAGAATATCTGTGAACGGTACAGGAGACAAGTTCACTTTCTAAGCGATGGAGAGAGCGCATGCCATCCGCACCGCCCTGCAGGGCAGACGCCCTCCTCCGAGGCAGGACCATTTCATTACGAGCTCTCCACCTAATTCACCGTGTGCAGCTACCAACTGAGCTCGGTCCTTATTGATCACGAAAACTAATTACCTAAGGAAATCAGAAAGCACTTCATTTGCCACCTCAACTATTGAACGATCACTAAACCATTGTCAGTGGGCGTCCAAACCAGGAAAAGCCAGCAGACACTCCAGCCTCTGTCTCTATTATGGACTCACGACTGCAGAAGCAGGCTTCGAGCACTTGGGCTAGGCAGTCTCCACCCGCGGTTTCCGGGAGGGAGAGTAGGTGTGTGGAGGAGAGAGAGCAGAAAACTGCAAAGCCAGTGTTAATGGCGGCATGAATGACTTCCACTTGGAATACAAGAAGGGGATCAGAATACTTGGCAACCACAGAGGAAGAAGCGGAGCCACACGCACCAGTAAATCGCTGAGTGGAGAAAAGGGGCCACTAGAGGCAGAGGCGCAAACTGGGCGGAGGTGGCCAGATGCTGGCCAAGGGCTGAGGCCACAGAGCAGCCTTATGTAACCGGGACAAAGGGCCCCAACTTGGAATGAAAACTATTTTGCTAAAAGGAGAGAGACAGAACTGATGGTAACTGCCTGCACAGCTGAACAAACGGATACCAGGACAGAAGCCAAAACCACCTTGAGGAAAAAGGAGCACGAGCTGAGGACAGAGATCCCAAGTGCCCTGGACCCACAGCACGCAAGAGGGTGTGCAGGGCACCAGCTCCCCCGTTACCAATGGGTAGACACTTCAGATTTGCTGCAGCCTACTACAGCTTTGTAAGTGCCACAAGGGGCTCACCAGCAAGCCTTCCTTTCACAAAGGAGAAGAAATGAGAGGAGGCTCCCACATCTACCCAGGCCGCCTGCGCACCCTTCAGTGATGTCTCTGGTCCGCACAACCCATCTGAGAAAGGACTGCGTGGTTTGGCTGCACTCTTGAATTGGATTTTGAGTGCTTTACCCTAACCTCTCAAAATTATGTTGACTGAGTGCCTGCCCAGCAAGCAAGGGGCAAAGCCTTGGTCCCAGCAACTGCAGAAAATACCTTGCGATGTCACGTGGGCAATGACGGAGCATCTCTTTCCCGTTGGGTTTTGCACATTAAGATAAACGCCAATCTGAATTCCACGTTCAGCTAATAGCCACATTAAAGAAGAGTAAGGAACAAATCCGTTAAGTACACCTCGATGTACATTTCATTAATTTTTTGTTCCTTAAAGCCAAGGAACCTGAAATTAGATACTGTCTGTGAAGAGCTTTAAAAAGTTACAGACGTTTTGCAAATAGAAGGCATTATTATTACCATGTGAAACTGATAAACCTGGCTTCCTGGTATGAACTGCATGGAGCCTGAAATGGAAGCATTTTGTGAAATGTGAACAAATACCGAGTATTAAAGGACCGCTGTCAAGACAGAGTATCCAGTGCAAACAAGCAGATAAGGAAATCAAATAGAAAGTAGTCTCCCAAGAGGTTTGTTTTTCTTCACCATTACTGGCCGTTGATTCGGTTCTCAGCAAAGATGGTAGGAAGCGGGGCGCCTGGGTGGCACAGCGGTTAAGCGTCTGCCTTGGGCTCAGGGTGTGATCCCGGCGTTATGGGATCGAGCCCCACATCAGGCTCCTCCGCTGTGAGCCTGCTTCTTCCTTTCCCACTCCCCCTGCTTGTGTTCCCTCTCTCGCTGGCTGTCTATCTCTGTCAAATAAATAAATAAAATCTTAAAAAAAAAAAAAAAAAAGATGGTAGGAAGCACTCCACAGCAGAAAGAGTCTTGCCTACCTTAATCCAGTGCCATGACATAAGAACAAAAATGATAATGACAACAGCTTATGTTTATCGGGTCCAATAATGACGGAGCCTCCAACAGACTGGCGTTCACCAAATGCCCCTCCATGTTCCCCTGCCTTTATCCACACCCTTCCAGCAAACCTTTCTCTTCCCGTCCTTGCCCATCTGCGGCAGCACGTGTCAACTGCCTTTTTTTCCCCACAAAATCTGTCCTGAGCCCTCTTGCCCTTCCACCCATCCCCCATGAGAGCTCCTTTCACTAACACCATCAGCAAGGAGCTCCCTCCTCTGTGCAGGCTGCCTCACCGACTAACACCACCGTGTTGTCTGACACTCAGAACTCTGGCCATAAAGTACAGTCTCTGAAGGCAGGGAAAGAACCCATCTTAACTTATCCCTGCAGCCCCCACAGCCCCCTCAGCATATTAATTGAACTTCACCATTCTCATAGACGCATATGGCCCCTAAAACTGTGTCCCTACTCAGCGTGAATAATCCAACGTCTTGATGATTATTTCTCTGGGTCAACAAAGCAGTCCTATTAGCATTTCATATTACCTAAAATGGAGCGCAAAATCCCCGCCCCCTCACCATATTCCAACAGCTGAAAACTCAGGAAAAGGCACCTGCAGAAGTGAGAGCAGCAAAGTGGAAAAATATGGCACAAGGATTTTGAGCTGGCGGCACTTAAACACTAATAATTTAGGGTTTTCTTCACCAGGCTCACCCCTTCATGGGGCAGGTGCAGTTGGGGTTCTAAATTTCAAGAGCTATATGCATCATTACTGACCTGTGAAATAACCAGCCCCTTGCTCCCCCTCACACCCGCTCTCTCTCTCATCCCTGAACACTTGTTTCCACTGCCCACCAGTGGTCCCCCAACATTTTTAAAGATTTTTTACTTTGGGGGCACCTGGGTGGCTCAGATGGTTAAACATCTGCCTTCAGCTCAGGCCATGATCTCCAGGTCCTGGGATCGAGCCCCACATCGGGCTCCCAGCTCAGCAGGGAGTCTGCTTCTCCCTCCCCCTCTGCCTCTCCCACTGCTTGTGCTCTGTCTCTCTCTCTCTCTCAAATGAATTAAAAAAAAAAAAAAACTTAAAAAAAAAAAAAAGATTTTTTACTTTTAAGTAATCTCTGCACCCAACGTGGGGCTCGAACTTACAACCCCGAGATCAAAGAGTCGCATATTCCAGTGACTGAGACAGCCAGGTGGCCAGGTCCCCCAATTTTTTAAGCACGTACTCCTATGAGCAAAAAAGTGTGAGCACACACACAGGTCACATGTATTTATTTATAAATTAACACATAGGTACTGCAGTAAAAATGTCTTGTACACTTACACACAGAAGTCTGAAACTCTGGTATTTGCCGTCTAGAGCCCAGTGCACACAGCTTTCTAGAAGCCAGTGACCTTGAACACCATCTCCCTGCTTGTCCACCTGGCAAAACTGTGTTCTTTCACCAAGTCTCAGCCCAAAGTCAGCCTCTCGCTGAAGTCTTCCTTGACCACCAGAGTAGACCTAGATGTCCTCCTCGCTCCTTTGGGCCCTTTATACCTCCCGGTGCCACCAACACCCCAGTGAGGCCATCACCCAGTGCAGCAACCATGTGGGCACCTGCCTTCCCGCAGTGTGGGAGCAGAGCCAGTGTCTGGGCATCACAATGCTCCACAGGAATACAGAGCAGGGAAGGGAGGCAGCCCATGAGGCCATCAGAGCTCACCGCCCTTCAGACCCTGCTGTCTCACTCTCTCCATGGACAAAGCCTTTCCTGACTCATGGCTTAAATAGGCTTTCCCACTCTTAACTTGAGACCTGATTATAAACTGCCCGCTTTTCTTTGCGGGGTGCTTCCTGTACACTTAGTCTATCTTGTCCTTGAGTCTCCGAGTCCCCAGAGGTCTCCACCACACCAGGCTGGGCAGGTGCCTCACAGATACTTGGACTTCATAACAGCTGTCATTTACTGAGCACTCACTAGTTCCCTGAGCCTCTCCCAACTGGTTTCCATATGCATTATCTTATTTAATGCTAAAAGGTGCGCAAATAGTTGTTTTATAGAAGGGCAAGCAGATCTTCCCAAGGTCATGCAGTCTCCCAAGGGCTTGGTCAGACAAGAGCCCAGAAGATACATCTGGGGGGGCGCCGGGGTGGCTCAGTCGTTAAGCGTCTGCCTTCGGCTTAGGGCATGATCCCAGCGTCCTGGGATCGAGCCCCGCATCGGGCTCCCTGCTCAGTGGGAAGCCTGCTTCTCCCTCTCCAGCTCCCCCCTGCTTGTGTTCCCTCTCTCACTGTCTCTTGCTGTCAAATAAATAAATAAAATCTTTTAAAAAAAGAAGAAGAAGAAGAAGAAAATACATCTGGGAGAGGCAGAGGAAAGCAACCCCTTTACAAGCACCCCCTACTGAGATACCTGCACACACACTGCGAACAGTGGGGTGCTGCGGGTCATGTGCTCAGGCCCACATTTTTGCCCTGACATTGCTTCTTCAGGTGGGTCCAGTGAGAACAGCCTGCTGCATGGCAGATGCCAGAATGGAAGCCATCCCCTTAAGCACACAAATGTGCCCCAATTTTTAAATTCCAACGTATAAACAATGTTATAACCATAAAAGGATGCATTCACATTGCAAAGTAATGCACTAAGAGTTCCATTACATAACTCCAACTCCATTTAACGTCCAACTGTATTGATCAGAAAACAAATATGATTTCTCTGGATTAAATTTACTACATAATTATGTAGTTATGTTTGTATACGTACAATACTTATTATTTTTACATTATTTTCCAGATGAAAAAAAAATTTTAAATCCAAGGACCTACCTCTAGTAAACTAAAAAAGTAAAGATTTTGTAAAATACTTCTTCTAAAGAAGTAAAGATTTTGGATCTCACGTTTAAACACAAATAGGATGAAAGCTAAATTCTGTAAGGGTACAATATTTATCTTAATAGCTGAAGTAGCAGAAAAACAAACATTCACCCAAGCCATCCAACTGTAAGCATTTCCTCCACCTTTAAAATTATGCATGCATTATGTCCAAAAAGGCTCTCTGTCCCTCCTATGTTTCTGGCATTTTATCATTCTGCTGAAGGAGCAAGCCAAATGCAGGGAGGTCAAATTAAACAAAAGTCTGTCAGCCCCCATACACATCAGCCAACAGCAAACAGAAGGAAAGTACACAAGGTGTATTTTTCAGTCACCCAAAGTGCCCTGAGTAAATGTTCCAGCAAACTATTCAATAACACCACTAGCACGCAACTCCCTGGGAAACTCCTAGCCAATTTCAGCAACGGACCCAGCACAAGCTGTTCCCTTAAGGATGCTGCCTGACATCTCATGGTCAGACCACCTGGGTGGCCACCAACCAGCCCTCCCACCCACTGGCGGTCTTATGCACACTCCATCTCCAAGGCCTTGGCACTGTCCACACTATCTGCCACAGCAAGAGTGGGTTTGCACCTGGAATGCAGCAGGGGGTCGACTGCGTGGCCAGCAGGGGAGAGATGCAGGCCAAGAGACAACTGCCCACGCGCGCCGGGCACCATCCATGCCTGAGGTGCCAGGGCTCACCTGAGCACAGAGAGGACACTGCCCACCTGGGCCCTGTGGACCCTTCACACTGCTCACCAGGCCATGCCCCAGATGGGGCACAGTTCCACCATAAACCCCAGAGCACAGTTAGCACCCACACTCGAGGAACCAATGTAATCATGAAGGTGAGTGTGAGCAAAACACGCTAAATGGGACCAGCCCCAAAGATGCAGGTGTTTTGTTTTTTCTCCCTCCAACCAGCATTGTGAATGGGCTCCCCTCCAGCCAGCCAGTCCCAACCTTTCAGCAGAAAAGTCTGCCTTTCAAAGAAAACAAAACTACTTTGCCTTTCCTTAATCGAAATCTGCTAAGATGATTTTTCTTTTTTCTCAAGCTTCGGGAGCAATCAGCTTAGCAGGCCAGACACTGTTGATAGAGGCATGTGCCTTTGAAAGGGCACAGGCCTCAGCTAGATGCAGAAAACTGCCAAGCCTGTGGGAGGAAGGAAGGGAGTGCCCTCCGCAGAGCCACCAACGTCAAGTGCTGTGCGTCAGTCATCAAGTACAACATAAGAGGATGAATACTTTGTTGGCACCCTTGCCGACGAGGCTAGGGAAGCGTATGATCTCAGAAAGAGATCTCGGAAGGGAAAGAAGTGACTGAGATGTTACACCATCTTCAAGCAGCTGGCTACTGAATCCACTCTCTCTCCTGGCCCCCACTCTTCCACTGTGAGTCCAAGTTACCCCACAGTGTAGGGTGAGGATGTGGGGGGAAACCAGGTGCAGTCCCTGGCCAAAAAATCCTCTAATTTTATTTTAAAATATTACAGATTATTTCGTGTCCTTAACCTACCTAAGCAGAATTTATCTCGAATTTAAAATAGCACAAAGATCTTCTCCCTCCCTGAGGACATCATCCAGTGAATCACTGTGTTTGCCCATAACAAAACTCTAGCAAACAGCAAAACTCTTTTCACCTATGATCCAGATGATACAGACCTAGATTCTTTTTTTTTTTTTAAGATTGTACTTCCTTATTTGACAGAGAGAGAGACATGGAGAGAGGGAACACAAGCAGGGGGAGTGGGAGAGGAAGAAGCTGGCTTCCTGCTGAGCAGGGGCTCAATACCAGGACCCAGGGATCATGATGTGAGCTGTAAGGGAGACGCTTTTTTCTTTTTAATAATAATTTTTTATTATGTTATGTTAGTCACCATACAGTACATCCCTAGTTTTTGATGTAAAGTTCCATGATTCATTACTTGCGTATAACACCCAGTGCACCATGCAATACGTGCCCGCCTTAATACCCATCACCAGCCTATCCCATTCCCCCCCCTCCCGCGAAGCCCTCAGTTTGTTTCCCAGAGTCCATAGTCTCTCGTGGTTCATTCCCCCTTCTGTTTACCCCCCCCTTTCTTCTTCCCCTTCTTCTCCTACCGATCTTCCTACTTCTTATGTTCCATAGATGAGTGAAACCATATGATAATTGTCTTTCTCTGCTTGACTTATTTCGCTTAGCTTTATCTCCTCCAGTCCCGTCCATGTTCCTGCAAATGTTATGAAATCGTTCTTTCTGATGGCTGAGTAATATTCCATTGTCTATATGGACCACATCTTCTTAATCCAGTCATCTGTTGAAGGGCATCTCATCTCCTCCCACAATGCTGCTATGAACATTGGGGTGCATATGGCCTTTCTCTTCACTACGTCTGTATCTTTGGGGGTACCCGGTAGTGCGCTTAACGACTGAGCCACCCAGGCGCCCCTAGACCTAGACTCTTATAACAAAAAGACGGAAAGGAAAATTTAAACATCATAACATTTACTGCCCAATTTGCAAAGATTTTTTTCACAATAATATTTAGCATTGGCAAGGGTGCAGCCACTCTCGTGTCTGTGGGAGTACAAAATGCCCCATTCTTTCCGAAAAGCAAGCTAGTGATACTTTTGGGGGACCCTCTAAAAGTTCTTATACCCACGAGCCTCCCTTTTAGGAATCTATCCAAAGGATGTAATCAAATGTTCAATGCATATCATTTATAATACAGAAAACTGGTAACATCATCAATGTTCCAAACAGATTTTTTTAAAAATAACAATATAACCATAGAGCAGAATGTTACAGTTATCAGCAGTGGTACTTTTGCAGAATATTTAAATTATATGAAAAAATGTTCAGGGTAAAATACAAAGTCTGAAAACATACATAAGTTCTACATATAATTTTATAACCTATCAGTAAATAAGTCTGGAAAGAACCTACTAAACTATTAACAGAGGTCTCCTAAAGGTAGTAGAATCAAGACAATTTTAGACATTTTTATTTTCTTCTTTGTTTCTTTTTTCTTCTTCTTTGTTTAATTGTTTCTAATTATCTTCAATAAGAATCTAATCAGGAAAAAAAGAATTTCAGAGACTAGACCTGTGACGATGGTTTCAGCCAGGGGCCTCTGGGACTCTGTGGAATAAAAAGTCAGGCTCAACTAGAGTGGGCAGAGCTGGGCTGGCGGCCGGTACACCCAGGCCCCCATGTCTGTCCTTGACAGGCAATGCTAACACCTGCCACACAGGCCGTGATGGGCACATCCGGAGACTGACAACTTTGATGAACTCTGGGACAAGCCACATGAAAACATAGCTGCTCGGTGCTGTGGAAATGGGGAGGACAGAACACAGACCAGAACAGGAACTTTCAGAGGCCTGCATCAACCCACGGGAGGACAGCATTTGCCTAACCCCATTCAGGTGACTGCTTCCCACAATGTGTGGAAGCCATAATACATTATATAGGGGACAGCACCACCTCAGTCACCGGCTGAGCGCAGGGGCTACAATGGATTCCCATGGATTCCAGTTCCTGCCCCACTGCCATGGGCTTGCAAAGAGCTGAGAGCTGTCCTGCCAGCCCCAAGGAAATCTGCATCTCCTAAGAACTCGCTTAAGGTCCTGTAATCCCAAACATTTAGGTTTGTCCAAAATGGACACTATTTCACAAGAAGTACACGTCAATACATGTAGATGATTAATCTAGGCCCTCGTGGATCAAAATAGAGAATCTTAAAGATATGATTATTTTTTCTTTTTTTTTCCCCAAACGCGCGAGAAGCAAAGGGAAACGAAAACGGTAGCTTTCCATGTACTGGATGAGCTGGATCCTTCTGCCTGAGCAAACCACTGACTAGGGCCGCATCCAGCCTCCCCCCAGACCCACAGCAGACAGTTCCACCGCCACCGGCCTCAGTTCACCACCCAGAAAACAGGCCCTAATGCTCTGACAATCGACACCCAGACAAGACTAAAAGACCGGGTTTTTAAGGAATGGTGCAGAATACTTCGGCCAACAATACTGCTGCTGATTTTTACTTCATCTGTCTTTCAAGGACTCAAGTTCAACATGGACAAAACACAACCACCAATGGCCTAATTCTCAAAACCGAGGCTCTTGTCACCAGCATGATACGCACAGAAAGCAGAGGCTAGAAATAAGAACAGGGAACAGAGGTGAGGGGGCCATAATCAGAGCCACAGATAAAGGTAGGAAGGAGGAAGAAAGAGCTTGTTGACTGAGCCGTGTTTGGAACCTGTCATTGGGACCTCCTCCACCCAGCAGGTGAAGAATCCCCGATGAAGAACTTCCGACTTGGGCCCAGCCTCGGGCGGCCCAAAGTCAGAGCCCAGACCCTCTAACTTGGGCCCAGCCTGGGGCGGCCCGGAGTCAGAGCCCAGACCCTCTAACTTGGGCCCAGCTTCGGGTGGCCCAGAGTCAAAGCCCAGACCCTCTAACTTGGGCCCAGCCTCCGGAGGTCTGCAGTCAAAACGCAAGCCCCAAGTGAGAGAACGCCCTGGCTGTGTCTGAGTCCACCCTTTATTTACAAGAAGTGTGACTCTGGGTAAGTTCCAGGCTTCTCGTTCCCTCCTGCAAGCTGGGGGTGGCAGCAGTACAGATGTCACAGGGCTGCCCTGAGGACGAAGTTAGTTCATATATGTGCAACACTAAGAACAGCCTGGCACATAATCAGCGCTATGCAAGTGTTTGGAACTGCTGCTACTATTCTCTGACCAAGTGCCCTGGGGAGGCGGGCCAGCCAGAGGTCCAGGAGCCCTTCCAAAAGCAGCCTGGCCTCCTGCCGTGGGCTCGCCACTCTTGTCTTCCGGAAGCAGTGAGATTTTACTATGGAAATCCCCTCCCCGATCTGCACAGAGGTTGCAGGCCCTTGGGGCCACAGACAATGAAAACAATGCCTGGCTGAGCCTCCACCAGCTATAGGCCCAGCCCATTTCTGAAGAATGGTGGCTGTGCACAGAACTGAAAAGGCACAGCAGGAAGCCTGTCATTCTGCAAACCCCAGGGGCAAGGAGTGCACACACCTACACAGAGGGTCCTCGCCACACCTCTCCTGGAGGAAGGACTAGCCAAGGGTGGATGGGATGGCTCCTTTTTGAAAAATGAATGCAACAGTTTTACTTTGCAGAGAAATTCTAGGTCCATTTACAGACCATGGAGATGAAGACACACAGATGTTGGCTCACACCCACCTAATTCCTGACCTTAACGTCACTGGAGTAGTCTAGGCCCTGAATCTTGTCTGCAAAGGGAAGAGCAAGTCATTTGGCAGGGGCCCAACTTGGGAGGTGGCTTTGTAATATGAGCAGTGTGTCCGCTAACAACCAGAGCAAGACCATTAAGTTCATTACACCTGTCACTCTGCCAGCTGACTATCCAAATTGCCAGAGATGAAAGTACATTATGCCCAAGGAGTGCCACCCAGCCCCCTCCCAGGGCAGCACACACACACTTATCTCAGACAATTTGTTCTCAATGTCTGCACCTGCAGAAAGAACGCAACTGTAAACAGCTTGAAACTTGGCTTTGAGAAAACTTAAGGGCTGAGCAGCTAAGAACAAAGTTTCGTTTTGTCCACAGCAGGTCCCTGGGAGGAGGACTAGGTGCCATGGCCCCCTGGTGCATAGGGAAGAATGTGAGACGGGTGAGGGGAAGGTCGGGTGAGAGAGGGAGGGGAAGGGCAGGGCAAGGGGGCAGAGCTGCCCAGCAAAACGAAGGACACACAGCTGCTACGTGCATTCTGCTGCCCTGCAGCACTGCCAAAAATAAAAGCGAGAGACACACCCTTTTCATTTCCGAACCAAGTCACAGAGTTCTAGGCAATAGGCAGAGGCCTTCCTCCCAGCTGCACATCCAACAGGCTCCCTGGGTGCTCAGCGCCCGGCCGCCGGCTGCAGGGTGCGTCTGCAGTGCAAGCGTGTTGCAGACAGCGGTAATTTATTTATCCCTGTCATGTAACATTAGCAATCTGTCTGGAGCTTGGCAAGCACCAACTTGCACTGTCATATAAACTGTCTGACAAACTTAAAGTTTCGTAAATGGTTCTCTTCCAGCAGACAATAAAGCATCATAAAAAAAAAAAAGTTGTCATCTCTCTTTCTGTTCCCTTTCTCTCTTCCTCTTCTAAAAAAGGGTTGGGAGGGGAGAAAACGAAAGAAAAGCAACAACAAAAGAACCTATGCAAACAGAAATGATCCCTCAGCAGGATTCTTAACCTTGAAAGTCTCAACATTTTCCCAATGCCAAGTAAATGAGTAAATAAATGGATGGGGGAAGGGGTGCTGTGGTGGGAGTCAGTCATGAGGGGGTACAGAGCAAAATCTGCAAAACAAAAGTACAGTCATTAAAAATTAATAAAGGGTGTGGACATCAGCTCCCCACCCCCTTCTGCTCATGGGGATTCGAGCCAGACATTCTGCATCCTCATTAAGTGGTGGCTGGCAGGCTGCCGGAGTTTTAGTGGGTTCTGGGAATGCCAATATATTAACCAGAGGACTTTCTGCATACCCTTTAGAGTTTTTATTCTAGAAAAGTCAACCATTTGGCACAGTGTAGCCTTATTTTTGTTCGGGAAAGCTCTCAGCTGCCAATCAAGAGAGAAATTATAACTATGTTCTTCGTAATTTCCAAGACCTATCTGAAAAACAAGCCTGGTGGAAAGAAAAGTCCTCACAAAAACAGCTTAAAAGGCCAAAGTGCCATTTTTCGTGGAAATTCAAAGAAAAACAATCCATACTTAAATCACATGGATATGAGACAACACAAACACTATTTTCAATCCCTCCTATGATAGAGGAAAAAACAACAGTAACTGGGAATAGGAATATAATATTTCTGCAGCAAGTAATAGTACAGGTGCTTAGGGCTGCTCGCTTTAGTTGCCTAACAGTGAAACGAAGACCGCCACACACACACACAAAATTTCCCTAAAAAAGTGGCAGGTCTTGTGGCCTAAATTTTCAAATAGTAGGCAGAAACTTTACATTCCTATTTTAAAACTTAAGAGTCACGTTCCATGCACACCCATAATATAGGTCAAGGTGTAATTCTAGACCAAAGAATCCCATGTAGGCAGAAAGTCACTCTGACACCAGAAAATAACGGCTTCCAGAAGACTTTTCTGAGATAGGAAGAAAGGGAGGGAGGGAGAGAGGAAGGAAGGAAGGAAGGAAGGAAGGAAGGAAGGAAGGAAGGAAGGAAGGAAGGAAGGGAGGGAAGAAAGAAGGAAGGGAAGAAGGAGGCAGGGAGGAAAGGAGGCAGGGAGGGAGGGAGGGACTGATGGACTAGAGGGAGGAAGGGAGTAGGAAGAAGGGACAAAAGGGCAAGATGGGGCTACATGGCAGTTTTGCTACTGTTTACATTTAACAGCCATGTGTCCACATCAAGTATGTTTAACATTTCTAAAAACCTTCCAGGTTAATATGGAATAATCTTTTTATAGCTATTGCTCCTTGAGTTTTCTTTCTTCTCTACTAACTCTCACCCAAAAGGACAGACACATCATAGAAATTCCATGAGCCCAGATGATTAAACATGAGAAGAAATATGGCAAGGACTACCAGAAAGATTTGACTAGCAAGTGTCACAACAGCAAGTGTCCCTGCCCCAGCCCTGAGAGTCCTTGGGTTTTACAGATGACACAGAGCAATCCTCTCCAGCCTAGACCAGGGGGTGACTGATAGCTAGGTGAGAGCAAAAGGATCCAGACAGAGCTTAAGAGTCTCTGCTTGACATGAGGACAGGAACTACCCTCATTGAGCAAAAGTCATTCTCAGCTTCTATGATGCCCTGTCCAGCTGGGAATTGCCCCTCCAGCAGCCCAGATGAAAAGCAGACAGCGGACCATGAGCTACAAGCCTACTCTGCCAGGCTGCTAAGTCAATCAAGACTACAGCACAGTCCCAAACTGTAAACACCTCTGCAGACCGGTCCTTGCTCTCAGCGTGCCAGGCAAGAAAACTATTCTTAGAACACTGTCAGCAATTGGGGGGGGGGGAATATTTGTCTATGTATGTATACACTATGGCAGGGGGCGAGGAGAGGCGGGGCGGGGGCTTTGATTCTCATATTATGTGCCAACAAATTGGCACAAAATCCCTTAATAAGCAGGTGGCACCGGCTGGATTCCTCTGCAGGACTGTGGTCATGCACACCAAGCCCCCAAGAGGATTTAAGAGACAGTCCTAAAACCTGTGGGAAAAGTCTTCTCCAGAGTAACTATAAATCTACATGAACTAGAACCATGGCCAATGACGGCAAACTCTTCCAAGGGCAACAGAAGAATGTTAAGAAATTAAAAGGGAGGAAGGTAGCTGCAACTCCATTACAGCAAATCCCAACCAGCATTTACCGTCCTAGCCCTGATTCCTAACAGCGTGTTCAATGTCAACAGCAAAGTGAAGCTCTTAAAAGAATTAAGCTTTCAAAGATCATGAGGAATTTACCCATGTTTTAAAAAGCACTGCTTTGCAAGGGCCATCAAATAACATTCAAGGGTTGATAGGAAACCAAATATTATAATTCAATAAATGTGCATGGGATGGGCAATATTCAGATCCACTCATTTGTCTATGTAATGACTCAAACTTGACATTATGATCCCATACTGAACATAAAGAATCTGTTGCAAGAGAATTGTGCAGAGTACAAAGACAGATGTACAGATGACAGTAAATTCAATATAAATACTAGGAAGGACTAAATAGTCACATACGAAATGCAGAACATGGCTTGATGCAATGGCAGTTTTTCAGAGCAGACTCTACAGAACATTTAATTCCAAGCTCAGTCCAGAGGATCCAGGGGAGATAGAAATGGGAGAGTATCTTTCTTGGCTAGCCAAACAAACTGGAAACAACTTCCCATTTTAAAGGGAAGTTTCCTAGTACTAGCCATGAGGGAAGGCACCAACCTCCATGCCAGCCAACAGGACCCATATATTTTTAAGGACCAAGGCTGCTGACCATCTCGGCCCACCTCTACTGCAAGAAACTTACTTATAGTAGCTCTCGGAATCAACATCCTGTAACAGCTTATCTCACCCCACAGCCTACAATGCCTAGCACATAGTAGGTCGTCAATGAATATTTGTCACAATACTTCTATAACATTGTAGAAAGCAGCACTAAACCGTAAGTGGGACCTGGGGATAAGAAGCTGCCAAAGTAATTTCAAAGAAAGAGAAGGTACTAGAGGGGACACAGAGAAAGAGAAAAGCAAATCAAAAGTATCCAATTCTAGCTAATTAAAAAAGGGTCTTCGGGGAAAACAAAAATTAAGCTAGTTTATGTGGCCAACGCCACTCAGCAATCATTCCCGTGCCCGGCGAGGAGCAAAGAAGCCCTGCTTGCTTTCAAGAGTTCCTCGCTGTTCTGACCGGCGACACGGTGCCCCGCCAGCTAAACCGGGAACCAGGGCACTGACTGACGCGCCTTCTCCAGGTGACACCCACCCACCACGCGTCCGTTTCGTCCTCCTGAAAATCTCTGCCGCAACGGGAAGCCTCTTCCTTTTCCAGTGGAAAAAAAAAAAAAAAGTTTTGAAACAAGCAAATGCCCTCTCCGCCACCACAGCGAATTAACCTGAACCGAGCCCACTGTCTTCCAGCCGCGTACTTACAGGGCGCGCCCCCAACGCCACCCCAGGCGGTGCACCCGGCAGGGGTCCCAGGCAAGCCTCCTCGCCACTGTGCAAAGCGGATCCCACAACAAAGGCAAGTGCTGAGCCCGGGCTGGGTGCTCGTCGTTTCCTGTTTATTCCACCGTGAGGGTCAAAGAGAAATTCAACACACGCCTGCTTCCTCCGGGGCTCAGAGACCCAGCCTAAGTATAATAGCAGCCTCCCGAGACAATCGACTTCCCAGCCAATGCCGGGAGCTCCGGGCGGCCCCGCGACCGACGTCAACGCGCGCTGGGGGACCCGGGCAGACGCCGGGTGAGGAGGGCCCGAGGGACGCGGGGCGCGAGATGCGGGGTGCGGGGGTGCGGAGCCGCGGGCTGTCCAGCAGCGGGATGCAGGGTTCAGGGTACGGCCCGCTCCCGCCCCTTTTCCTTCCCGCGAACTCCCCAGCAAGGTCCTGCAACAATCTTCCCGCTTCCCGCTGACCTCCAGTGCCCCCCCACCCGCCTGCAGTCGTTCGCTGACAGGCCCAAGGGAACCGAGACCTCAGTTTGGGCAGTTACCTCGGCGCTTACCCCGGCCTCCCGGCGGTGCAGAATTAAGTCCTGCAACCGCAGGACACCCCACGCCGGGCACCGAGAAATAGGTCGGCAATGTTCCTCCAGCAGAGCACACAGGCAGAGGCGGCGGAGCCTCGGTTCGGGAGTGCCGGGTCGCCCTCCCCACACCCGCGCCGGGCTAGCGCCCCAGGACGCCGCCGTGCCCACGGGCTACACTGCCTCAGACCTCGAGAACTCGTCTCCGGGGAACTCGCCGGTCTGGGGAGGACTCCTAGGGCTGGGCAGCTCCCTCCGGCCCCCGCCGACGGCGCAGGCTCGCGGACGTCCCGTTCCCGGAGCGTCCTGTCCCCGCGTCCTCCGCCCCCTGCCCTCCCCACCCCACCCCACCCCCGCCCCAGCGCTGCGCTGAACTTGGGCCAGACGCCGAGACCACAACAGCCACCTCGGGTCTGCACTCACCTGCGGCCGTCCCTCCGGAGCGGAGGCGGGGGACCGCCCGCAGTGCGGCCCGCCGGGCCACCGGCCCTGCTGGCCGCGGGGGAGGGGCGCGGGATGCGGGGCCGCCGCGGCGGGGGGCGCGCAGCGGGTCGGCGGGGAGCGCGGCGCGGTGCGCCGGGTCTCTTTAAGAGCCGGGGACCTTACCCCCGGGCCTCCCCCGCGCTCCCCGCCCCCCTTTCACTTTCCCAGAGACTCGCAGCCTGTCTGGCGGCGGCGGCTCCTCCCCGGCTCGCAGGGGATCCCCGGCCGGCCGCGGCGGCGCGCGGGGCGGGCAGGGCCAGCCGCACTCGCCTGCCTGTCCCGCCGGGCCCGACCCGCAGCCTTCGGGAGGGGGGGAGGAGGGAGACGGTGCTGCAGCCGCCGAGGGAGGTGTCCCGCCTCCCGTCGCCGGAGGGGGGGAGTGTTCCGCCTCCCGCCGCCGTCTGTCTCCAGCCGTAACTATGCTCGCCGAGGCTGTGTCTGTCTCCAACTCCTCCAGGCTCTCCTCCCTCCCCATCCCCCTCCGCGGCGGGGACCCGGCGTGCGGCCTGGCCGCGGGGGCGGTGGGGACCGCCGTGCTGCCGGCGGGTGGGCCGGGCTCGACCCCGAGTGCGCGAGCCGCACCAACCTCTGCGGGCTGCTTGCACGGAGCTGGGGGCGTGTGGGCGCCGAGGCCGCGGGACCCCAATGCTCGGTGGGGCCGGCCGGCTCAGCACACGGCAGCCGGCTCGGGCCTCGTGGGGCGCGCGCCCACCGCCGGCCGGACAGGGAACTCCAAGTGCCGACAGAGGGCTGGCTGGCGCGCCTGGAGGAGCCGGCTTGCCCCGGCTGGCTAAGGACGATCTCGGGAGAGGAGGCCGACTTATTCCGTGCGCCCGTTACCTCGCGGACTGCGTGCGCCCAATGGGCAGCACCAGTCCCGAGACACACAGTAGGGCTGCAGAACACGTAGTGGAACAGATGAATCCTTCCGGAGCAAGACCCACCCGGCTCTTTCTGACCCCATGTGGTTACCCCCTTAAGGATTCCCTGCCCTTTATAAGGGCAATGGCTCCATACTGGAAAGTCAGCTAGATTCTTCCGGTTACGACCCTTTCTCCTTGAAGGACCTACATCTCTCCTCTGAAGGCCCTTTAGGACTTGAACTCCGCCTGAGTGCAGACAATATGCGTTTTGTCCTCCAGAAGTAATAGCATTGACAGCCAAGGAGTTTCGGTACTGCCCTAGCATATGGCATTTTAACCCAATTTTATTACAGTCGCCAAAATTAGATAATTCCCCGCTGCCCAAATTAAACCCCCTGCAGACATGCCAAAATATACTAACCTGGGGTTTCAGGCAGGATCTGTGAGAGGTGCAGCTAATTAATTTTCAACTTCCATAATGTCAGAGAAGAGAATCTTTTGAAACCTATGAATAATTTGTCAGTAACATTTTGGTTAGTGAAATGTTGGCTTAATTCGCTTTCTTTAAAGAGCTCTCTGCTGTCTTCCACTATCATGGTAATTACTATGTAGAATTTGATCAGTCCTCATATGTAATATAATAGCTACCATTTATTGTGTCAAGTCCCCTACTAAGTAGATGGTCTTATTTAATACTCACAATGACTGGGGCAGTCAATACTTTCCCATTTCACAGATGAGAAAGTTGAGGCTATAAAAGATTTAGTAGCTTGTCCCCAGACCACAAAGAGATGGGTTTAAAATTCCTAACTGGCTACATATGAAGTGGGGAGTTGAACCATACTGCCACCTACCTACAGTAGCTTTGAAATCCCGTTAGGTTAAGCTCAGCCCCAGCAAACTTAGTGGATAGCATCTGTTCTAGGCCAGGCATGTCCTGGCACCAGTTGAGAATGCCCAGGTCCCAGACTGCAAAGACAACTTCAAATCTGGCTACTAGGGTAAACTTTTATTAAATGAGCAGTGAGCTAAGTGTTTAATACCGGCTATCAGAATGTGACAAGCATATACTTAGTTTATATTTCATGTGCGTGATGCATACCACACAAATAGCTCAGATGCTATGGGGTTGGAGAAACTGTGTTCTTGCCCTCTTGGGGCAGAAAGAGAAATGACTTTTTCCTTCTAAACAAGAAACTGCCCATGGACAATGAAGAAGGAAATGTTTTTTTCTAAGACCACAAAACAATTTATTTTTCTATTTCAATTCCGCACGATTTCTTTGTGTATAACTTAACCCTTTTAAATGGAGAGCTGAGTTTTAAATCTTAACCTCAATTTTATCATTTATGATGAATCTTAATCTTGCATTGACCTTCCTTGTCTTCTTTAGTTCATAACTAGAAACTGCAAGTCTCTATCTCTGTTTCTAGAAAATAGCCATGGAAGGAATCTATCCCTGCACGTGGTCCTCCCTATATTTGTTTTCCGTTTCAGCTGTTCCCGCTCATACCCCTACACACACACACACATTATGGCAATGGGAGAGTTGGAGGCATTTAGGTATATGTTTCTCTGTAAAATTCAACGTAATTATATGTCAGCTTTACCCTGCCCATTAGTAATCTATTACATACCCTCCAAGGACCCTCACTGCAGCTCAGAAGACCAGGACTTTGTTTTGCTCAAAACGGTGGAGAATGTGTATTCCCATTACACGGAACGATGCCTGACCCTCACTAAGAACTCAAGAGATATTTGGGGAATGCATGGAGCCTACTATTGGGATAGACAAGTAAATAATATTGAGGTAGAATATCACCAGATTGGGTGAAAATCAGCCGAAATTGGTTTCAAGGAGTGGGATGTGAGAAAAATTCTCAGTATAAATCCACTACGGTTTATCTGGTGTTGATTATATACCAACAATACTTACTCCATAGAAGACCAGTCATCTAAAGAGACAAAAATAGAAAGGGCAAACACGAGTGTAGAGGCTGCTTTTAGGCAAACAGGCTTGAGCAATGGAATACAGAAAGGGCCCTCAGCAACCACCTGGCTGAATACACACAGGTCCATCAGACGACCCCCAGCTCAAAGCATCCATAAGCCCTAACTAACCAATGGGCTACTTACAACCAGGTGCAATTACCAAAAAAGGGAAAATTCCACACTTCACCATACCTCCTCACTGTCCCACTTTACAAACAGAATCCCCTACCCGTGGGGCATCTGGGTGGCTCAGTTGGTTAAGCTCCTGACTCTTGATTTTTGGCTCACGCCGTGATCTCAGGGTTGTGAGGTCCAGCTCCTCATGGGGCTCCATGCTGAGCATAGCCTGCTTAAGCTTATCTCTCTCCTTCTATCCCTGCCCCTCCCCTGCCAAAAGAAAACGGCCCCTGCCCACTGCCTCCTTGCAGACAGCCTCTCCTCCTCTGTCCTGCCCACCACTCTCTTGCAGTATATTTAATAAATTTGTATCTTCTTTGTTCTGCCTCAGGTGAATTCTTTCACTGCCAGTGTCACCATCTTCTACCCCAATCATCGCCCCCACATTTGGGAGTCCCCATCCCATCAGGAGAGACACCACATTTAGACACCACAATGAACAAATGTTGAAAAAAAAAAAAGATTCTGAGGGCTCCAACTGACCACAAAATATACGTGAATCAGAGAACATAATTCTGTTACTTTGATCTCATGCATAACATTTAGATGAAATAAGCTATTCAAAATGATCCTTACTACTCTTTGTACTTTTTAATTTAAATAAGAAATGGAGAGGAGGAAGTAAGAAAGAGAAACTTGAATTGCAGTTTCTGCTGGGAAAGTGAGAGTCCCAGTCTGGATAAATACTTAGGACCAGAATCCATGGAGGAGCACAGCTCCAGGAAACAAGGATCTGTCCCGTATTTGGGGGATATTTCTCAATTTCGTAGGCACATTTCCTCATTTACTCTGCACATCAGACTGTCTCAGAGTTCAGTCTGTAAACCAGAGATAATAATTCCTACCTCATGGGGTCTGTTGTGAGGTTGGCCATGTCCCCATCTACATACATATTAACCTCTTTGGGATCGTGCCATCCCCACTACTCCAGAACGCACACATTTGACTCCTCTATGGGTGTAGGTTTTGTGCGGGAGGAAACATAATTTTACCTCCACCCTTCTAGGTTCTTGGCTAAGACACTTTTGTAATAAAAAGGCAGGTTAATGAGAGAAAAACAAAAATTTAGTAACCTGCCAAACCGCCCCCCCCCCGTGTACATGGGAGAGACCCAAGAAAACCAAGTAACTCTCTAAATGGCCCAAGCCATGCCCTTAAATAACATCTCCAGCTAAAGACAAAAGATGTAGGTAGGGGGAGACCAGTTATGGGAGGTGACCACGAAAAGCACAGTAAACAAGGGTAGGGTTGTTATGCATATTTAAGTCTTTGCCTTCATTGAGAATAGTTTTCAGAGACTCAGAGTCACCCCTCTCTTCCTAGTACAGAGAGGGAGACACCCTTACAAATGGAGATTTCCCTTATACATGTAAATGTCTCCTACAAAAGGGTAACTTCTGCTTGGTTTTCAGAGCTGCTCTCATGCCTGCTGTTTTTAAAAAAAATAATCAGCCTAAAATAATCCTTATGCGAAAGAGGCATATTTGGGGGTGGTATGTTCTGCTCCCCTTAAGTTTAAAATCACAAAAGACAGAAAAGAAAATGTTTTGCAGGCAACTTCTGCTTTCAGCCTTGCTGCAATACTCTTCCTGGGAAAAACAAAAACAGTATCTGTTCTTTCTCCGTGAAGGGAAAGGGGTGGGGCAAAGGAAAAGCAAAAATACAGCAAGAAAAAAATGTAAATGATCACTTCAAAGATTACCCATCCAAACATATCTATGTATGTTATGTTTAAACATAACATACAGCGGTTAACAAAAATGATGAAACAATGGGGCACCTGGCTGGCTCATTTATTTGGTAGAGCATGTGACTCTTAATCTCAGGGGGTTGTAAATTCAAGCCCCACGTTGGGTGTACAGATTATTTTTAAAAATAAAATAAAATCTTTTAAAAAAATGATGGAACAATTCCTGATCGATGACACATGTAGTTTCAAACCATTTACAACTACTGAAGTACAGTAAAATCCCCTCAGTCTGTTAGGGTCATAGCAGCTCACAGCTTCTGCCTCTGCTTCTGCCACTTCTGGTGTCCAGGTGGCCCCCAAGTAACCCACACCAGGGCAGGGCATCTCAGGGTTCACTGATACCTCCCTGGGCTTTGGGGATGTGATGCACGACCAAAAGCTGGGTGTAAAGAGGCTGCCGCAGCCCCACCCTATTCCATTGCTTTCCTGACACCTGGTGCACGCAGCTCCTTACTAACTCCTAACTATCAAGTTCACGACTTAGCGCAGTACCTGGCCCGAAATGTATTCCATAAATATTAGGTTCCTTTAGTCCTTTCCCTTGTCAGCAAAGACAGGCTCTCTGGTGATTTTGTACCCTGACAATTTAGCCATGCTGGATCCACGCATCCCAGAATTCCCCTCCTATGGGGTTCCAGGGCTTGAAATAAATGTCTAGACCCAAGAGGGAGCCACTCCTGCCCTGGGTGCCCCATCAGCAAATGAGAAACTTGGATAACTTTCATCTCCCTCACCTGAAACGCAGTATATTCAGTCAGCCAGTCCTCAACTGCCAAGCCAACGCTGGGCCTTCTCACTCCAAACAAGCCAGTCAAGTATTTCCCATTTGTTTTTTCCTTCTTCTTTATACTTTACCCTATAAAACCTTCTTGTCTTTGCCCCATTTTGCAGTTCTGCAAAAAGAAACTATCCATTTCATGAAATGTTAAAGTTTTTTTGTATCACCTAAATTGTTTTTCTTAATCTTTTTTTTTTTTTTTTTTTTAAATACAGGCTAGGGATGTGGGGACCCTTGATGATTTGGTCGATTAAGGGTTCAACTCTTGATCTCCACTCAGGTCTTGATCTCAGGGTCATGAGTTCAAGCCCTGCATTGGCTCACAACCAGTGTGGAGCCTACTTAATAAAAAATAAAATAAAATAAAATAAAATAAAATAAAATACAGGTTAGGGATGCTGTCAGAGGAACTAAGCAGTAGCTGGTACTCCTGCAGGGTAGCATGGGGCAAAACGCACTGAGAAGCCCACACATGTCCCTAACCTGCTTTCTCTCTGTCCCTTTGTCCTCTTAGGATCCTGGGTCAGGTGTAATATGCAATAGCCCTGTGGTGAAGGGTGCCAGCCTCTTCTACACATTGCCTGTGTTATTGAAGTTCAAGGGACAAAAGACTACCATGATTTGTTTGTCTTCGTGGGTTCCAGGTTGTCCCTCTGTGTGCCAGTCTTCCCCTTCCTCTTGGTCACTTCATGGTCAGTTTTCCTGCCAACTTACCAGGCCTGCCAGACCCAGATTCTATGGCCTTCCATGGGTGTCTCACTATTGCCTAGCATAAATCCTGATTCTGTGTCACCTACGAAGAGTCTTGTGATCTAACCCTGACTGTTAAGAATCATACTGTTGGGCTGGCCGAGAAAAAGGGGCCCAGACACCCAAGATGGCCGACTCTCCCGCCAAGATAACCGACTCTCCCGCCAAGATTTAATCCAAAACCTAGGCGGGAAACCGAAACCCGTCCTACCGACTTTCCTCACCCCCCGCAGTACCCAATAAAAACCCTCGCTGTCTTGCCCTGGGCGCGACTTCCCCAATTCATACTGCTCTTTCCTGAGTCGCGGAACCTCGCCGGAGGGTGCTTGCAATAAAGTTCGTCCCTTGAACCACGTTTGCCTTGCGGTCTTGATTTCATTGGCGAGGAGAAAAAACCTAACACATACATCTGTGTATCTCCCTCTCTTTGCTTGTTTAAGAGAACATAACCCCCTCAATCTAGCTTTCTTTAAGGAAAGGGGTTCCCCCCCAAAGTGGGCAAATACTTGAAAAGATATTTTATCAAAGAAGATACTAAATAGCCAATAAGCACATGAAAATATACTCGACTCATTAAGGAAATATAAATTAAAACCATAATGAAATAGCACATCCACTGAAATGGCAAAATTAAAAGACTGACAATTTGAAATGTTCGCAAGGATGTGAAACAACTAGAACTTGCATACCCAGCAATTCCACTCCCAAGAGAACACAGGAAAAATGTGTCCACATGTCTGCCAAAATGTAAGTACAAGAATGTTCATACCGCTCTATTCATTAATATTAAAAAGAAAAAGACTTGGGGCGCCTGGGTGGCACAGCGGTTAAGCGTCTGCCTTCGGCTCAGGGCGTGATCCCGGTGTTATGGGATCGAGCCCCACATCAGGCTCCTCCGCTGGGAGCCTGCTTCTTCCTCTCCCGCTCCCCCTGCTTGTGTTCCCTCTCTCGCTGGCTGTCTCTATCTCTGTCAAATAAATAAATAAAATCTTTAAAAAAAATAAAAATAAATAAATAAATAAATAAAAAGAAAAAGACTGAAAACAACACAAATGTCCACCAGTGGAAAAAGAATAAAAATGAATCGTGGTAAACTCATATAATGGAAGACCGCACAGCAGTTTTAAAAATCTAAAATTGCAAGGGAGGAGTTAAGATGTCAGGGGAGTAGGTGACCCTAAGTTTGTCAGGTCCCTCAAATATAGCTAAATAGTTATCAAAACATTCTGAACACCTGCGAAATCAATCAGAGGTCTGAGAAAAGAAACACTGTAATTCTACAAATAAGAAAGCTTTTGGAAGGTAGGTGGTGTGGAGACTTACACTTTTTGAAAGGTAGGAGGTGCATGTGGAGACTTGAATCTGGGGTGATAGATCAGAGGATACAGTGGAGGGGAGGGAGCCAGCTTAAGGAGGCTACCACAAAGTATTATAAGCAGCGGGGGGCGGGGGGGGGGGCAAAATCAGAACTTGAAGTCTGCTACAGTGGGGGACGTCCCTGGCTTAAAGGTGCTCAGGTGGCAAAATGGGGTGGAATCCCAGGTGGGACAGTGCGGTCTCAGGATCCCCAGGGTCATAAGAGGAACAGGATTCCTGAGTACAGCAGAGTTCCCAGGCATAGGAGCAGGGAAGCTGGCTAAAAACAGCGAATCTAGGTGTCGGCTTTCTGCTCTCTGTTGCCATAAATTGTGAACCGCTGCCCGGTCGAACGACCACTCTCCAAACAGGGGCCGAACAAAAGGCAGAAGCACAGGGAGACCCCCTCCCTCCCCCAGGAGGAACAGTGCAGGTCTGTACCCCAGGAGTCCGTAAAATTTAAACCTTGAAACTCAGTTGCGTACTTCAGATAAAAATGCTCAGTCACAGGCCAGGTAAACACAGAGTTCGGACAGAAACCAGGGAGACAAGAGGGATTGACTGCTTTTCTGTGAGGGCTCACTGAAGAATGGGGGACAAAAATGTTCATTTCCGGGGCCGCGAGTGGGGCACCACCATATTCATCCCCCCCCGCATCGGTGCTGAAACCCTTCAGGGAGCAAAAAAGGGCCACATAGCATAATCCGGAGCCACTTACACAGAGCCCAGCACCCTGGCAAGTGAGGCGCATTTCCACAAGGGCAAGAGTACAGAGCAATAAATATTTATTTTATTTTATTCTTTTATTTTATTTTGTTTTTCTGTATATATACATGAGTTTTTCTTTCGCTCCTTTTTGGGCCCGTACCCCAGCACAACCAACTGGCTCCCACCAAGTTTACTGACAATAGAAGTCTGCAAAACTTCAACTCTTGGGGAAAGCAGTGTATAGCATTCGTGTTTTGTTTTTTGGTTTTTTTGTTGTTGTTCTTTAGTCTTTCGCTATTATTTATTCAGCTATTTTCTAATTTTTTTCTGATTTTTTTTAATTCTTTCTATCTTTTTTAATTTTTACATATGTTATATATTTTTTATTTTTGAAGATTTCATTCCATTTTATTTTATTTTTGTATATATATGAGTTTTTCTTTTTTTCCTATTTTGGGATCTAGTTTCTTATAACAAGCACCCCAAAACACACCCAGGTACTACTTTTCTGTTTTGTATTGTTTTGTTTCTTGTTTGATTTTTTTTTTTTCTGGTTTGTTTTGTTTTTTCTGTTGTCATTGTTCTTATTGTTGTCTTTTCTCTTTTCTTTATTCTATTCTTTTCTGGACAAATTGACAAAATGGAGAACTTTACCCCAAAGAAAGAACAGGAGGTAGTACTCACTGCCAGGGATTTAATCAATATGGATATAAGATGTCTGAATAGAATTTAAAACAATGATTATAAAGATACTAGCTGGGCTTGGAAAAAGCATAGAAGATACTAGAGAATCCCTTACTGTACAAATAAAAATTAAAATCTAGTCAGGCCAATATTGAAAATGCTAGTAAGAGATGCAGTCCCAAATGGAGGTTATAAAAATGAAGATAAATGAGGCAGCAGAGAGAGTCAGTGATAAAAGAGATAAAATGATGGAAAATAAGGAAGCTGAAAAGAAGAGAGAAAGACTACTATTGGATAACAAAGGGAGACTTGGAGAACTCAGCAATTTCATAAAGTGAAATAATATCTGGATTATAGGGGTCCCAGAAGATGAAGAGAAGGACAGAGGGGCAGAAGGTTTCTTTGAACAAATAGCTGAGAACATCCCTACTCTGGGAAAGGAAATAGGCATTCAAGACCAGGAGACACAGAGAACCCCCCTCAAAAATCAATAAAAGTAGGTCAACACATCAGCATATAATAGGGAAGCCTGCAAATTTCACAGATAAAGAGAAAATCCTGAAAGCAGCTTGGGACAAGAGGTCCTTAAGCTACAAGGGTAGCATAAGGCTGGCAGCAGAACTGTCTACAGGACCTGGCAGGCCAGAAAGGACTGACATGATATATTCAAGGTGCTAAACAGCAAAAATATGCAGTCAAGAATACTTTATCCAGCAAGGCTGTCAATCAGAATAAAAAGAGAAGTAAAGAGTTTCCAGGACAAACAAAAACTAAAGGAATTTGTGAACACTAAACCAGCCCTGCAATAACTATCACAGGGGATCCTTTGAGCGGGGAGAAAGCCCAAAAGTAACAAAGACCAGAAAGGAACAGAGAATCTATAGGAACAGTGACTTTACAGGTAATACAATGGCACTAAATTAATATCGTTCAATAATTACTCTGAATGTTAATGGACTAAATGCTCCAATCAGAAGACATAGGATATCAGAACAAAACAAAACAAGACCTATCGATATGCTGCTTACAAGAGACTCATTTTAGACCCAAAGACATCTCCTGATTGAAAGTGAGGGGGTAGAGAACCACTTATCATGCCAATGGATATCAAAAGAAAGTCAGCGTAGCCATCCTTCTATCAGACAAACTAGATTTCAAACCAAAGACTATATTAAGAGATGAAGAAGGACACAATATCATAATAAAAGGGTCTATCCAACAAGAAGATCTAACAAGTGTAACTATTTATGCCCCTAACTTGAAAGCAGCCAAATACAGAAACCAATTAATAACAAAATTAAAGAAATTCATTGATAATAATACAGTAATAGTAGGAGACTTGAACACCCCACTCACTGCAATGGACAGATCATCTAAGCAGAAGATCAACAAGGAAACAAGGGGTTTGAATAACACACTGGACCAGACGGACTTCACAGATATATTCAGAGCATTTCATCCTAAAGCAGCAGAAAACGCATTCCTCTCGAGTGCACAGGTCACATTCTCCAGAAGAGATCACACACTGGTTCACAAATCAGGTCTCAACTGGTACAAAAAGACAGAGTTTATACCATGCATATTTTCAGACCACAATGCTTCAAAACTTGAAGCCAACCATAAGAAAAAAATTGGAAGGAACACAAATACATGGAGGTTAAAGAACATCCTACTAAAAAACGAATGGGTCAGCCAGACAATTAAGGAAGAATTTTAAAAATACATGGAAGCAAATGAAAGTGAAAACACAACAGTTCAGAACCTTTGGGATCCAACGAAGGCGGTCCTAAGAGGGAAGTATATAGCAATAGAGGCCTTCCTCAAGAAACAAGGAAAGTCTCAAATACACAACCTAAGAACAGCAAATGAAGCCTAAATCCAGCAGGAGAAGAGAAATAGTAAAGATTAGAGCAGAAATCAATGATATAGAAATCAAAAAACCAGGAGAACTGATCAACCAAGCTAGGAGCTGGTTCTTTGAAAGAATTAATAAGATCAATACACCCCTAGCCAGAGTTATCAAAAAGAAAAGAGAAAGGACCCAAATAAACAAAATCACAAATGAAGGAAGAGAGATCACAACCAACACCAAAGAGATACAAACAACTCTAAGAGAATATTATTATATGCCAACAAATGAGGCAATCTGGAAGAAATGGATGCATTCCTAGAAACATATAAACTACCACAACTGAAACAGGAAGAAATAGAAAACTGGAACAGACCTATAACCAGCAAGGAAATTGAAACAGTAATCAAAAGTCTCTCAGGGGCTCCTGGGTGGCACAGCGGTTGGGCGCCTGCCTCCGGCTCAGGGCGTGATCCCGGCGTTATGGGATCGAGCCCCACATCAGGCTCCTCCGCTATGAGCCTGCTTCTTCCTCTCCCGCTCCCCCTGCTTGTGTTCCCTCTCTCGCTGGCTGTCTCTATCTCTGTCAAGTAAATAAATAAAAATCTTTAAAAAAAAAAAAGTCTCCCAACAAACAGGAGTCCATGGTCAGATGGACTCCCAGCAGAATTCTACCAAACATGTAAAGAAGAATTAATACCTATTCTTCAGAAGCTGTTTCAAAAAATAGAAATAGAAGGAAAACTTCCACACTCATTCTATGAGGCAGCATTACCTTGATCCTAAAACCAGACAAAGATCCCACTGAGAAGGAGAATTACAGACCAATATCCCTGTTGAACATGGATACAAAATTTCTCACCAAGATACTAGCCAATAGGATCCAACAGTACATTGAAAGGATTATTCACCACGACCAAGTGGGATTTATTCCTGGGCTGCAAAAGTGGTTCAACATCTGCAAATCGAACAATGTGATATACCACATTAATAAAAGAAAGGACAAGAACCATATCATCCTCTCAATAGATGCAGAAAAATCATTTGACAAAATACAGCATCCTTTCTTGATTAAAACTCTGCAGTGTAGGGGTAGAGGGAACATACCTCAATATCACAAAAGCCATATATGAAAAGCCCACAACGAATATTATCCTCAGTGGGGAAAAACTGAGAGCTTTTCACATAAGGTCAGGAACACAACAGGGATGTCCACTCCCACCACTGTTGTTCAACATAGTACCGGAAGTCCTAGTCTCAGCAATCAGACAATAAAAAGAAATAAAAAGCATTCAAATTGGCAAAGAAGAAGTCAAACTTTCACTCTTCCCAGATGGCATGATACTCTATGTAGAAAACCCAAAGGACTCCACGAGGAAATTGCTAGAACTGATACAGGAATTCAGCAAAGTCTCAGGATATAAAATCAGTGCGCAGAAGCAGTTGCATTTCTATATACTAACAATGAGGCAGAAGAAGAGAAATCAAGGAATCGATCCCATTTACAATTGCACTAAAAGTCATATGATACCTGGAAATAAACCTCACCAAAGAGGTAAAAGATCTGTACTCTGAAAACTATAGAACACTTATGAATGAAATTGAGGAAAGCACAAAGAAAAGGAAAACATTCCATCCTTATGGATTGGAAGAACAAATATTGTTAAAATGTCTGTGCTTCCTAGAGCAATCGATACGTTCAGTGCAATCCCTATCAAAATATAGTCAGCATTTTTCACAGAGCTGGAACAAACAATCCTAAAATGTATATGGAACCAGAAAAAATAAAACCCAAAATAGCCAAAGGAATGTTGAAAAGGAAAACCAAAGCTGGTGGCATCACAATTCTGGACTTCAAGCTGTATTACAAAGCTATAATCATCAAGGCAGCATGGTATTGGCACAAAAACAGACACACCTAGATCACTGGAACACAACAGAGAACCCAGAATTGGACCCTCAACTCTATGGTCAACTAATCTTCGACCAAACAGCAAAGCTTATCCAATGGAAAAAAGACAGTCTCTTCAACAAATGGTGCTGGGAAAATTGGACAGCCACATGCAGAAGAATGAAACTGGACCGTTTCCTTACACCATACACAAAAATAAACTCAAAATGGCTGGAAGACCTAAATGTGAGACAGAAATCCATCCAAATCCTAGAGGAGAACATAGGCAGCAACCTCTTTGACCTCAGCTGAAGCAACGTCTTGCTAGACACATCTCCAAAGGCAAGGGAAACAAAGGCAAAATGAACTATTGGGACTTCATCAAGATAAAAAACTTTTGCACAGTAAAGGAAACAGTCAACAAAACCAAAAGATAATCGACAGAAGGGAGGAAGATATTTGCAAATGACATATCAGATAAAGGCTAGTACCCACTATAAAGAACTTATCAAACTCAACACCCAAAGAACAAATAATCCAATCAAGAAATGGGAGGAAGGGGGCGCCTGGGTGGCACAGCGGTTAAGCGTCTGCCTTCGGCCCAGGGCGTGATCCCGGCGTTATGGGATCGAGCCCCACATCAGGCTCCTCCGCTACGAGCCTGCTTCTTCCTCTCCCACTCCCCCTGCTTGTGTTCCCTCTCTCGCTGGCTGTCTCTATCTCTGTCAAATAAATAAATAAAATCTTAAAAAAAAAAAAAAAAAGAAAGAAATGGGAGGAAGACATGAACAGACCTTTCTCCAAGGAAGACATACAAATGACCAACAGACATATGAAAAAATGTTCCACATCACTGACTCTGAGAAATACAAATCAAAACCACAATGAGATACCACATCACAGCAGTCAGAATGGCTAAAACTAACAAGTCAGGAAACAACAGATTCTGACGAGGATGTGGAGAAAGGGGAACCCCCTTAGACTATTGATGAGAATGCAAGCTGGTGCAGTCAGTCTGGAATACAGTATGGAGGTTCCTCAAAAAGTTGAAAATAGAGCTACCCTATGACCCAGCAATTGCACTACTGGGTATTTACCCCAAAGATAGAAATGTAGTGATCCAAAGGGACACCTGCACCCCAATGTTTATAGCAGCAATGTCCACAATAGCCAAACTATGGAAAGAGCTGAGATGCCCATTGATAGATGAATGGGTAAAGAAGATGCAGTATATATATATACAATGGGATACTACTCAGCCATCAAAGGAAAAATGAAATCTTGCCATCTGCAATGATGCGGATAGAACTAAAACTAAAACTTAAAAAAACAAAACAAAACAAAAACCCTTCATGCTTTCATTCAATGAATACTTCTTGAGTTCCTACTATGTGTCAAGCCCTGAGCCAGGCACAGGCATCACACCTATGAATCAAAGTCTCAATTCTCACTGGACTTGAATTTCCCATGGGAGTATTTGATAGCTCAGGAAGAAGAGGGTTCCCATGAAAACAACAACAACAACAACAACAACAACAACAAAACTGGGTGTTTTGGGCTGCTATAGTTCCCACTAGCTTCATCCTGCCTTCTCCAGGTGAAATCTCAGGTCAGCCCACCTCACCATGGCCATGGTCCCCTCACCCATGGAAAACATTGGAAAGTCAAAACAGATAAGTGTGATTTGAAAGACCAAGGGCTGTGAAGAATGGTAGAAAGCCCAACTTATTCTGTTTTAGTTTTTTTGGGCAAGACCCTCCCTTCAGTTCACTTGGCCACTGAAGGAGTGATTTAAAAACATTTAGAATCAAGGCCAACCTTTGATTAGGCCAAAAATATTAAGCAGGCAACTTGTTCCCAGCTAGCTGCCAACTAATCTCAGTTAAAGAAAGAGCCAATAACTTGACTTTTTTATAGAATTTTACAATCTCCGGGGAAGTGCCCTGAAGGTAAACCAGTCTCAGAAATGGCTCAACTACATTCTTGCCAAGTGGTTTTCCAAATGTCCTCAAACTCACTGCATTCTTGGGCAGCCCTGTGGCCCATGCTGAGTTTTGGAAAGCTGGGTCTTGCACTCAGCTGAGACTAGGGTCCAAGCAGTCTTCTTCCCATTGCCCCGGCTCTTGTGCCAGAGCAAGAGGACATCTTCTTCTACATGAATCCCTGCTTGAAGTCAGCTTTCCTGCCTGCCATGCTTTCCCTCTCCAGACAGCCATGGTTCTCTCACCCATTTCTCAGATGCTGTGGGCTTGAGTTCCCTCAGCACCCTGGCCATTCTCCTCCAGACACTCCTGGCTGATCAACTCCCTCCTGCAGTCTGGTGCCCAAAACCCACCCCAATGCTGTGTGTGATTTTCACCAATTAAGTCAGGTTGGTTACCTTCCTGGACATGGTAGTCTGGTTAGTGCGAACTAATACTCTATGAGTTCATTTTCGCAGCCAATCAGAAATAGCCTACAACTAAGCATCTGAAACCCCAAAGTCCTTTTTCAAGAGGATTCTTCTGATGGCAAATGACAAGTCATTTGAAATGGGAAAGTGGCACTGAAAATGGAATTTTGGGCTCACTTTATTTGTAAATTTCAAGTGTTTGATGCGGTTTTAGGCGGGTCTGAAGCCAGGTCTTCAAGGAAAATGCCATAGTTCTCTTTCTCTCCATGCCATGTTCTCTCCGCTGATTCCATTGGGTCTGATTCTCAGTCGGGGCACCATAGGGTACTAGTGGCTCCCAGCTGCTGCTGCCTACCATCCTGTCAGCAGTCTCACACCCCCAGTGGAAAAGTGCATCTATCCCAAGGTCCTGGGAGAACTCTTGCCTGGCTGACCACGTGTTCACCCAAGATCCAATCACCAAAGCAGGAAAACGGGGAGCACTAATTGATCAGGGTCGAGTTTTGCATTGACCCTTGTGTAATGGGCTCCACAGAGAAGAGTGTTTCTAAGACTAAATGAAGGTAAGAGGAACACTGCTTAGGCAAGAACAATAAACATGTACTCCAGCCATGTTGGCCATATTTAAATCTCAGCCACCCTCTACACTCATCCCAGGCATGAATTCAGCACAAAGCACAGCACCTGTGCAGAGCAGTAGCGGCCCTCTCAACGCAGGTGATACCACATGCTGCTTTACAGCCTGCTTTGTTCTACTTAACATTACAGTATAAACAGTCCTCAAGTCATTAAGACTTCCTTATGACATATTTTAAATACTACTACTATTACTATTTCATAGATGTACCATAATTTGTCTAACTCTTCCTCTACTGTTAGACATCATGTTTCTTTCTTTCTTTTTTTGTGTCGACAAAACATATGCACCAGTATGAATATTTTCTACATCTTTTTTTCAGAATTTCTGATTATTTCTTTAGAAGAGGCTTTTAGAAGTTGAATAAATATATCGAACAGTATTTCAAAGTTCTTGATGCATATAACCAAATTGTTTCCCAGGAAGATTATACCAGATTACATACTTATGGGGATAGTGCTAATTGGTAACTTTAATCTGAAAACAAAACCACAACATATAAATAAGGTGCTAGCTAGCTCAGAGACTGAAACTTTCAGTACATTCTGTGCCTGCAGATAGTGGCTAGATATGTCCAGATTAAAGACCAGACCATCCAGAATGGATAGTGTAGTTGGCAAAGTTTGCATCAGCCACACCAGCATCACAGTCTTGTCCCCTGTGTCACCCTGTCTCACCCATTTCCCCAACCCAGCCCTTTTTAGAAAAAGCACTAACGACATCATTCACACTAAATGGCTGTCGGGTTTAATCCAAGGAGATTAATTAACATGAAACAAAGTTAAATAAATTAATTCCTCATTCTAACCTTTCAGGCATCAGTAAGCTGATTGGAAAGGTGTTCTTGGATAACCCTGCTTATGTTCCTGTAATCACACAGGGCAAGAAGCTGCCTTTCCAAACCAGTCTTAAAATTCATCTTAGTCGCATAAATGTTTAAGGACCCAGTGAGTTGTAGGCTGAGTGGTTCATGTATCAGTAGCCAACAGTATACTATGTATAGTGTATTAGAGTATCAGTGAGAAATTAACGTAGAAGTTGGGGATTCTGAGGATAGTCTTTGTTTACCAAAGGAAGAAAGAGGCCAATTATGTCAAGATAATTCTGTGCCAGTTACTGTTTATTGAGCACATATGAGCACAAAAGCACCATGCCAAGAAGTTGCATATTTATTTCATCCTTAAAAGCAAACCCTGGGTCTCACATATATTAAATGCTGTGAACATATCATACAACCACTGCTTCTGGCATCCGACTCCCAGACCCTGTCTTCCTGCCACATCTCCATGTCATGAAATCGGCTGGCCACAATGGCCACCTAGCCTGGCCTCTCTAACATTGAAATGTCACTTGTCCTCGTAGAGGCATAGCATAATGCTGTTAAGTGAAAAAATAGTCAAAGATAATAAAATTGATTTAAACTACTGGTGAAACCACTATGGATGCTTTAATATTGGTCATTCATAATGAGCAAAGTGTCTGACTCTTGGTCATTGCTGGAAACAAGAGCATCTTCTTCTGAACAGCGTCATTTCAAGGTCAAGGATGCAAATCCAATCCTCCTCCAGAATTATTTGCCTTTCCTGTCTTTGTCCTTATACCTAATGGCAGACATGGACAGTGCCTGGTGATTACAACACCATGTGAGGACTGCTGTCATAAGGCTCCCTTCAATCGCACCTCCCTTTGGAGGTCCTGACACACCCCACTTTCCCTGGGGGCTTGCCCTCCACCATCTTCCACTCACCCCCTCCTGTCACAATCACTACCACTGTTTCATACTTTTCCCTAGCTATATCAAGGGGAAATGTTTAAAGACCGACAGTAATATTTAAAAAACCTAAACTGTGTAAATATTTCATCTTTTTTATGACTACTCATTCTACCACTTTTTTCATCCAGCAAACTTTGCAACTACTTTCTATGAACAGAAGTCAAACTCTCAGTGACATGTCTCATTTGAACTTCATTATTTTAAAAGGTATGATTTGAACAATTTCACATAAAAATTTGACATTTCTGCTTCTTCTGAAAAATGAGAAGACCTAACTCTTCACCCCTGCATCCCCACCAGGCAACTGGCGGGAGTTGACAATAGTGCCCTATGTGATTGGATAGACATCCTCACACACTCTCCTGCTGAGTTTTGAAGGAAGAGTGATATGGTATGATTGAGCTTAGAAGTTTGCCCTGGCTGAGTGATGGGCTTAGTTTGGAGAGACACTTAGGTGGATATACCCAGAATCTGATTGCTTCTCACCACCCCCCACCTTCCTAGTACGAGCCACCAATCTCTCCCACCTGGAGCATTACAAAAGCCCCCTAACTTCCTTGCTCTGTGGTCTCTTCTCACAGGCAACCTGAAAGATTCCTGAGGAAACTACTGATAACCTCCAATGGCTCCCATCTCACTCGGATTCCAACCCAATATCCTCCCCAGAGTCTACACAGCTCCTGCCTACCTCTCTGGCCTCTCTTCCCACCTTCTCCTATGCCCCCAGCACATTCTGGCCTCCCTGTAGCTCCCCAGCAAGTCAAATGCTCTCCACCTAATCCTCACTTTTGCATGCTCTGTTCCAGTCTCAGTGTCTTTTTGTCAGCTCAGCTGGCTGACAACATCCCTACCCTGGCTATCTGCTTATGTTGCCTCAATTCCCCTGCCAGCTGAGATCAGACAGGATCCCATATCACTCCTGTCCTTCACCATCACTCCATCCCGTTGTTCTGTTTTATTCTTTACACGTCACTAACTAACAGAAGGTTCTGTTTTGTCATTAGTCTCTGCCCTCAGGACAATCTGCACCATGAGTCTACTGCTGTGGCCATAGAACCCAACAAAGAGCCAGCACATGGGCATGCCCAGCAACTATTGTGGAGGGGGAAGCTGAGAGATGGTCCATAGAAGGCTGTCATGTGAGGCCAAGGGCAAGATCACAGGGATGTGGCCAAGAGAGTGTGGTGGACATGGTGCAAGGAGCAATATCAGGAAGTTATCCAGGGCAAGGTGGTGATGAGCTATAGGGGGCATCAGAAAGTGCTCCAGGCCTCTGACTGACATTTCTGCTTCTCTTGAAAAATGAGAAGACCTAGCTCTTCAGCCCTGCCAGGTGGAAGATGGTAGCATTTCATCCAGAGGGGTCACCAGGAGATATCAGGCTGGAGGGGAAGGCCATGAGTTTGGGTTTAGACATTGGACATTGTGTGGAAACTACAAGATATAAGGATGCTAGAAGATGGACTTTCTATGGTTGTTCTGAGATCTTTCTGTTCAGTACAAAGGCCTTGAGAATCCATTGCCAGAAGAGGAGCCACTCAGGAAGGATGCTCTGTATTTGGGCGGGTAGCCTCTCTTTTCTGTGTCAAGCAGCAGTTGGCAGCAAAAAATGAGGAGCACTGCTCAGGGACTCTCCATACTTGATGAGCCTACTTCCTACAGGCTGCTGCTGAACTCAGGGTAGGACAAGAAGATTCTAAGACTCACTGATACAGGGGCGCCTGGGTGGCGCAGTCGTTAAGCGTCTGCCTTCGGCTCAGGGCGTGATCCCGGCATTCTGGGATCGAGCCCCACATCAGGCTCCTCCGATAGGAGCCTGCTTCTTCCTCTTGCACTCCCCCTGCTTGTGTTCCCTCTCTCGCTGGCTGTCTCTGTCAAATTAATAAAATAAAAAAATCTTAAAAAAAAAAGAAAAAAAGACTCACTGATACAACTGTGTCCTGTAATAAAGTAAAGCCTTTCTTTAAAATCCGGGGGCATGAATTTTTGATGGAAATCAATTCAAAATCGTTATATAACAGCTGCAGCTCCATGGCAGCATTACAGTATTTGGAAAGTGATATAAAAGCAGGGAGAATGAAGCCCCCCAATTGTCAGGACTACCTAAGGGAGGCATGATACCTGGCTGCCCGGGAATTCTAGGGCCCTCTAGAAAATTTAACACCGTGGACCTAGATGGATATTCTTGCACGTAGTCCTGAGGATTTGTTGCCCTAGATGCATAAAGGGATTAAAAATGAAAGTAAAGCATTGGCTCACAAAGCAGATTTGGGAGTGAGGTAAATGGCCAGAGTAGAGACACATGGCTGGCATGAAAGATTAAACATGGAAGGCACCACAGCTATGGGCAAATCAGCGCCCCCCCCACCACTGATAAAGCCAGGATTCTGGTAACTAGGGCAAGTCCTAGTTTATAGCACAAAATAACTGAGAGTGTCCTCTTCAATTAAGAGGGAAGAGGGAGAAAGAAGATGAGAAAAGCTTCACATTTTCAGAAATTAAATCCTTCCCATAGACCACAAAAGGGAGACCAATTACAGGAAAATATCATTTTAATGGGCACTCTGGTTGACTATTATCACTGTTGACTGTGAGTAATTCCGTCTTAGTATGTGTGAGTTAAAACTTCTGCTTTTTCAGACAAGGGTGCTTTCTGCCAATGCACTGTGACTTGAAGCTGTGTGATTTGTGCATATGTGTTATAATTAATTGAGCTTTAAAAATTGACTTTGAGGGGCGCCTGGGTGGCTTAGTCGTTAAGCCTCTGCCTTTGGCTCAGGGCGTGATCCCGGAGTCCTGGGATCGAGCCCCACGTCGGGCTCCTCTTCTATGAGCCTGCTTCTTCCTCTCCCACTGCCCCTGCTTGTGTTCCCTCTCTTGCTGGCTGTCTCTCTCTCTGTCAAATGAATGAATGAATGAATAAATAAATAAATAAATAAATAAATAAATAAATAAATAAAAATCTTTAAAAAAATAAAAATAAAAATTGACTTTGAGGGTCTGAAGGTTCTGGAAATGGATGTTGGCTTGGAAAAAGGCACCTTCTAAGAAGGTGATCAAAGGCACTTAACTGACAGGAAGCTCCTCTAAACTTATTTTGGTGGAGGCAATTAAAAAAAAATCTCTACATGTTCAAAAAAGGTAAAATTTAATTTAAAAATATTTTAGCATTAGAACAAAGTAAAGAATGGCTTAGTAAAGTTAGAGTTGAATGAGAAATATCAGTCTGAACTCACATACTTTAAAGGGATTCTAAATCTATCACTAACAGGAGCACTGGGGAGCCCCTGAAGGGCATAACACCTGTCTACAGCCTATGCTCACAGAGAGCCCCAAGGCCTATGTCTTGGTCTCTATTACCTTCCCCATAAATAGGGGTCGAAATCCTTGAAAGATCACTACATTTGTGTTAAGGATGGGGAAAATCAAGAGGGGCCCAGGACACTTGGTGGTTGCCAGAAAATGTTTTCCAAACTGTTTGAAATATTGCTAAATAAAAGAATCCCCACTAACCAAACTTTGCTTTTTCAAAAAGAAAGTACCCATTCTAGTCAACTGAAGCATGTTCAGGCTGGAGAAAGCCATGACTACACTAAATCTAAAGGAAAGGAGCTCATTTGTGTTTTTTTAAACTGAAGGTTAATCTATTCAAATTGTGTGAGTCATACACTCAAGTTCTGATCACCTACGCTGGCAATCCTAAATCAGATGCAAGCATATAGGGGTGCCTGGTTGGCTCAGTTGGCAGAACGTGCAACACTTGATGTCAGGGTTGTGGGTTTGAGCCCCATGTTGTGGGTAGAGATTACGTTTTAAAAAAGAATATAAAGATATAATTACAGTAAATGAAAAATAACCATTGCTTATGTCCTTTGGTAATCTTAAGGTAAAGTGTATTAAAATATGTGTTGACAATGTAAGGATGCAGTTATCCAAAAACTCAGGTAAGGACAAGTGTACAAAATGGTAGCTAAATGAAACTTTTAGAAACAGTTTTAAAAACTGAACTCCAGTAAACATGACCTTTGGTATTTACCCAGTGCACACACATATTTATGGCAGCTTTATTTATAAGTGACCAAACTTGGAAGAAACCAAGATGTCAGGGTGCCTGGGTGGCTCAGTTGGTTAAGCTCCTGCCTTCCGCTGGGGTCATGATTCGAGAGTCCTGGGATCAAGCCCCACATCCGGCTCCCTGCTCAGCGAGGAGCCTGTTTCTCCCTCTCCCTCTGCTCGCTCTCTCATGCTCTCTCAAATAAATAAATAAAATCTTAAAAAAAAAAAAAAAAGAAAAGAAAAGAAACCAAGATGTTCCTCAGTAGGTGAATAGCTACGTGAACTGTGGTACACCCCAACAATGGAATATTATTCAGCAATTAAATAAAAAGAATATCAAGCCATGAAAATGTATGGATGAAGCTCAAATGCATAAAGTTAGCTGAAAGAAGCAAATCTGAAAACGCTACACGTGACACAATTTTAACCATATGACATTCTAGAAAAAGCAAAACTATACAGACAGTTAAAAAAAGAATCTGTGGTTGCAAGTAGCTCAGGCGAGAGAGAGGGATGAATAGGTAGAGTATGGAATGTTTAGGGCAGTGAAACTACCCTATGATACTGTAATGGTTGATACATGTCCTTATACATTTGTTAAAACCCATAGAAAGTACACCAAGAGTGAACTTTAATATAAATTATGGACTTATTTATAATAAGAAAGTATCAATGGGGGCACCTGGGTATCTAGTCAATTAAGCATCTGCCTTCTCCTCAGGTCCTGATCTCAGGGTTCTGGGATTGAGCCCTGTGTCAGGCTCCCTGCTCAGTGAGGAGTCTGCTTCTCTCTCTCCTTCTCTTAAATAAAAAAAAATAAAAAAAAAAAAACCTAAAAAACAGAAAAAGAAAAAAAAAGTATCAATATTGGCTCATCAATTGAAACATTAGTGTATCACACTAATACAAGATGTCAATAATAAACAAAACCTGGGGGAGGGGAGGCAGTGAGAAAATATACGATAATCCACTATACTTTCCAATCAATTTTTCTGTAGATCCAGAACTGTTCAGAAATTGATGTTTATTAGTCAAAATAAAATTGCTAGTTTCTTATCTACCCGCTTCATAAAATGGAGTCTCCAACAGAAGCGTAAGCCGGTAGCTCTGTTACCAGACAACTAGAAATTAAAATTGGTCTAACAACAAAGGTTTATCTATGCATCACAAGTGCAAAAGACTCAAAAGACGATCATCAAAGCAATTTCTGAGCTAAACCCAGGTGTGTCCAATAAAATCAACATTCTTAATAGTTATTGTATTATTATGTTGGGCTCATTTTTTATACTGCCATATTTGTTGCTTCAATTATCAAATTCAACCCCTTACAAAGTTAACAGTACATGTCCTTAAAAAACTAGTTTGTAGGGGCTCCTGGGTGGCTCGGTTGTTAAGCATCTTCCTTCAGCTCAGGGCATGATCTCAAGGCACTGGGATGGAGCCCTGCATCGGGTTCCTCCACTAGAAGCCTGCTTCTTCCTCTCCCACTCCCCCTGCTTGTGATCCCTCTCTCGCTGACTCTCTTTCTCTGTCAAATAAATAAATAAAATCTAAAACAGGAATAGAGGGGCGCCTGGGTGGCACAGCAGTTAAGCATCTGCCTTCAGCTCAGGGCGTGATCCCAGCGTTATGGGATCGAGCCCCACATCAGGCTCCTCTGCTATGAGCCTGCTTCTTCCTCTCCCACTCCCCTGCTTGTGTTCCCTTTCTCGCTGGCTGTCTCTGTCGAATAAATAAATAAAATCTTTAAAAATAAATAAATAAAAAAAATAAGACAGGAATAGAAAAAATGCAAACCCACAAGGTTGAAAAAAATGAGAGAGGAGACCAGCTCAGTGCATCTCAGTGGATTTTTGGAGAATAGAAAAAAAGATGAAGCTTAGAAAAACACCACAGAGGTAGGCAGATATATCAATCATCGAGTGAGTCAATTTGTTGCAGAGAACCTGTGAGGAATGGCGGGGCGGGGTGGGAGGGGAGTTGGGTAGGCATGAGACTGGGAAAAGGAGCATGTGTAGAGAGTGATTTAACTACTGGGTCCCTTTGCAACGCTGAGCAGTCAAGAGACCTCCCTGTACCAGCTCCCTCCTTAGAGACCAAGGGCTCTTTTCCAGAGAGGTCACACCTCGTGAGCGTTAGACAAGGGGCAGTAACCGAAGCAAGGAAGCACGGTGGTAAAGGCAGAAAGTTGAAGTGCCCAACTGTGTGGCCCTCTGACACTTCTTTCTGCCCGGCTATCAATCATTTATTCAACAAATATGTATCGTGTGAAACTTGTGCCAGATAACTGGTTTGGGGAATTCAACAGTGAACGAGATAGGCAAGTGCCTGATCTCTCGGAGCTGGCATTCTAGTAGGGCAGACTGGCAATAAGTACCTATATTAAGAGATATATATTGACAGGTAACGCTTGAAGAAAACTGAAAAAGGACAATGGGACAGAGCGGCAGGACTTTACTTTTGAAGGGTAGAGGGAGTTGAACTTCAGAGGAAGATGTCAAGGGAAGGGACACAGAAGCAGAGGCTTGAATAAAATGAAGGCTCCCGCCGGGGAGTTGAGCACCAAGCACAAAGGTCATAGACAGAAGCGTGCAAGACCTGTTCAATGAGCAGCAAGGAGCCCAGTGGGTACCAGGCATGCAGTGATCCAGGGAAAAGTAGGGGACGAGGTGGGAGACATCTGTAGAGTTTCCAGATTACAATGAGAACCTGAGATGGATTCTAAGAGAGATTGGGAAGTCGCCGGAAGAATCTGAACATAAGATCTTAAGTCCGTTTTAAATAACTCTGTATGCCATGTAGGAAACAGAGGAGAAGGTGGTGGAGGTGGCCAGACCTGTCAGGGGCTATAGCAGAGCACCAGGGCCAGACTACCCATCACCGCTAGCATGCCAGCAAAAGGGAGGAGGGTCTCCTTTGGCACCAACAAATAGCCTCTGAGAAAAGTTCTACCTACCAGCACCAGCATCTGCTGCTGAAAGGTGCTGGAGTCCTGGTCAGACCTGGGTGCTATCTGCATGGTCACTGGACAAAGAGATCCCCATACATGTATACACAGAGTTTCCAATCCCCATTTTCCCTTAATTTTTCTAATTTTCAATTATAAAACAATTCAAGCCTATAAATACAAGAGTAATATGACACCTAACATCACTGGCAAGACAAAAACAGAAATTGACTTTGCTTCATATCTTTCTATTTTGAAAAATGAATGGATGAACTAATAAAGAAAAATATTATACATGTAGGTAAAGTTTTCTCTCCATCCCTACATATAGGTATTACTATGAAGTTAATGGACATTATGCCCTTTTTGCACTTTCATTATTACATCGGTAACAATCTGAACTATTGCTATATGTTTTTAAAATTACATGATATCATACAGTATACATCTTTTGCATCTTGCTTTATTCACCCAATGTAATGTATTTGAGATACTTTCACGGATATGAGAGATAGCTATATCTGGTATTAAATGAACAAACCACAGCCACAACTACCAAGTGTCTAAGCACTTTATTTGTATTGAGTGGTTTAGTCCACAAAATGACCCTAAAATATAGGCACTATTGTGACAACACTTTAAGAGATGACAAAACAGCCACAGAGAAGTTTAGAAAATTGCTCAAGCTCCCACAGCTTGTCAATGGCTGAGTTGGAATTTGAATCAAAGCAGTTTGGCTTCAGAGTTTTCTTCGCCACTGTTCTGGAAAGAAGAAGTTATCTCCCATGTTTCACTGTTATACAGGTTGTTACACTAAACATCCTTATCCATATCTACTTGTATGCCGCAGCACGTCCACAGCGCCGCAGCTGCAGCACCCTTAATTTGTCGATTAGGGAGGACGAGGCACAGACAGGTTAGCTTGCAAAAGAGAGCGCGGGTGCAGGGGACGATCGCCACGAGTGATCGCCTGGAACAGCTGCAACCTCGCGTATTTATTGGCAACAATCAAAGGCAATTACAATCACAATCGATCAAGGGAGTGATCCCTATTACATTCTAGTGAATAGTAGTGCATCAGGGGGAGGGTCATGGGATGGTGGTACATCACGGGGAAGGCCAGGGGATCAGGTGATGTAACATTTAGCAAGTAGGGCCTATTCTTAAACATGTTTCTAGGGGTCCCGTGGGCCACCGTCAAGCCAAGGGCAATCAGATTTCAGCAGTGTTCTGCCCCAAAACAGCTGGGTGTTTCCAACTGGCGGGCAGGCTGGGCGTTCCAGGTTGCTGGGCGAGCTGGGTGTTCCCGACCGCTTGCGAACAGGCCTTCCCCACCGCTTGACCCTTGACTTGACAACGAAGCCCACAAGGTCACCAGAAACATGTCTTTCCTATTATATCCCCAACATAAGTCTTCGGCCAGTGGCTGCTGTGCTTGTATAGATATGGGAAAATCTCTCTAAAGCAGACAACCATAAGTGGATTATAGGACATGTGCATGCTTAATGTGGTACCCTGAGTAATGGCCCCCAAGATGTCCATGTCCTCATCCCTGGAACCTGTGGATATGTTATTTTATATGGGAAAAAGGATTTGCAGATATGATTAAATTAAAGACATTGAGATGAGAAGATTATTCTGGATTATCTGGATGAGCCCAGTGTAATCACAAGGATCCTTGTAAGAGGTAGGCAGAAGGGTCAGTCAGAGAAGGAGATGTAATAATGGGAGGGAAGGTGAGAGAAGGAAATTGGGAGAGAGCAAGAGGAGGAGAAACAGGGAGAGAGGGGGGAGAGAGAGAGATCTAAAGATGCTATGCCATTGGCTATGAATATGGAGGAAGGGCCATGAGCCAAGGAACACAAGCAGCTTCTAGAAGCTGGAAAGGGCACAGAAAAAGATTCTGCCCTAGAGAGTCCAGAAGGAATCATCCCTGCTGACTCATTTCGGACTTCTGGCTCCAAAGCTGTAAGACAGTATATTTGTGTTTTTAGCTCAGGTCATGATCTCAGGGTCATGGGATTGAGTCCTACATTGGGCTCCATGTTGGGTGCAGAGTCTGCTTGCTTGTGTTTCTCTGTCCCTCTTCCTCTACTGCTCCCTTCCCTCCCCCACATGTTCACTCTCTCTCTCACTCTCTGTCTCTAAAATTAAAACAAACAAACAAATAAACAATAACTGAAGTGAAAATTTCTTTAGAGGGGCTCAGCAGTAGGTTTGAGCTGACAGAAGAAAGAATTAGCAAACCAGAAGACAGGCTGATGGAGAATATGTAATCTGAAGAACAGAGAGAAAAAATAATGAGGAAAAATGAACATAGCCTCAGAGAATAGTGGGACACCATTAAGCACACCACATATGCGTAATGGAAGTGCTGGGAGAGGAGAAAGAGAAAGGAGCAGAAAAATATTTTAAGAAGTAATGACTTGGAAACTCCCAAATTCATTGAAAAATATTTACCTAGACATTTAAGAAGCTCCAAGAAATCCAATAATCTCAAAGACAGCCACAAACACTTTGTGATAAAAATGCTGAAATTCAAAGACAGGGAGAAAATCTTGACAGCAGCAAGAGGAGAATAACTCATGACTTGCAGGGGAGCCCCAGTGAGAGTAACAACTGACTTACCCGGCAGAAACAGTGGAGGCCAGAAGATGGTGACGGGGAGGCCAGAAGGCAGTGAAGTAACATTCAAAGTGCTCAAAGGAAAACACTGTTGGGGTGCCTGGGTGGCACAGCGGTTAAGCTTCTGCCTTCGGCTCAGGGCGTGATCCCAGCGTTATGGGATCGAGTCCCACATCAGGCTCCTCCGCTGGGAGCCTGCTTCTTCCTCTCCCACTCCCCCTGCTTGTGTTCCCTCTCTCGCTGGCCGTCTCTCTGTCAAATAAATAAATAAATTCTTAAAAAAAAAAAAGGAAAACACTGTTAACCAGGAATCTTAGCAACAGGAAAGCTGTCTTTCAAAACTGAAGATGAGATAAAGACATTCCCAGACAAAAACTGAGAGAATCTGTCACTAGCTAACTTACTTTCCAAGAAATAATAATGACGTTTTTTCAGGTTAAAAGCAAATGACCCTAGACAGTAATCAAACCCACAATGTGGATGAACCTCAAAAATATTATGTTAAATGAAAGAAGGCTGTATGATGTTGCCTGTATGACATGTCCAGAGTCAGTAAATCCATAGAAACAGAAAGCATATCGGACGGTGCTACGAGCTGAGGGGAAAAAGAGAATGGAGGGTAATGGGGTTTTTTTGGAATGATGAACATGTTTTGGAATTAGATAGGGGTGGTGGTTGTACGGCACTGCCAATGTACTAAATGACACTAAATCATTCGCTTTAAAATGGCTAATTGTGGGGCGCCTGGGTGGCTCAGTCGTTAAGCGTCTGCCTTCGACTCAGGGCGTGATCCCAGGGTCCTGGGATCGAGCCCCACATCAGGCTCCTCCGCTGTGAGCCTGCTTCTTCCTCTCCCGCTCTCCCTGCTTGTGTTCCCTCTCTCACTGGCTGTCTCTATCTCTGTCAAATAAATAAATAAAATCTTAAAAAAAAAAAAAAAGAGTAATCAAGAAAGAACAAAACACAGGCCCAATAAGAAAAATCCAATTTAAAAAATTTAAAAAATTAAAAAAAATTAAAAAGCTTTCCAGAGTTGAATCAAGACTTGGTTCATGGATTAAGAGTACTTAGCACATTTCAGCGGCTCCTGGGTAGCTTAGTTGGTTAAGCATCCAACTCTTGATTTTGGCTCAGGGCATGATCTCAGGGTTTTGAGATTAAGCCCCACGTCAGGCTCCATGTTGCTTAGTGAGTACAGGTTTTTGTTTTTTGTTTTTTGTTTTGGAATGATGAAAATGTTTTGGAATAAGATAGTGGTGGTGGTTGAACAACACAGACAATGTACTAAATGACACTAAATCATTCACTTTAAAATGGCTAATTTTGGGGTGCCTGAGTGGCTCAGTGTGGAACTGGGTATGGAACCTGCTTGAGATTATTTCTCTCCCTCTCCCACTGCCCTACTCCCCCTTAAAAAAAAAAGTGTACTTAGTACATTTCAGATAAAATTAATAGAAAAAGTTCTATATTTAAAAATAGTCTGATAACATTTTTATATTTAAAGGTAAAGAGAAAAATTCTACAGGGATCCAATCAGAAAAATATGAGTTACCTACAAAGCAGTAAGAGTCAAAGTAGCTTTTATACTTCTCCATAATATTAAGTTTTAGGAGAAATATCACAGTAGGTACAGAGATTTGAAGAGCAGAATTCTTTATCTAGCCAAATAGTCATTCATATATTATACAAAGACTCAGGAAATATATTTCTCAAAAAAATTTCTTGCATTATTGGAATACATACTATGTACTATGTATAAGTGTATTATGAATATATAGGACATCTGAAAGCCAAATACTGAAGAAGAAGAAATTTGCAGTATAAGGTATGGTTAGTAAAATTCAAAAGCAATTAAAAAAATGTAGATACTGAAACAGTGGTGTGCTAGTAAATGTTTAACAAGATCTGGGGTGCAAAGAAAAGCTCTAATTTGTAGTGATTTCTGGGGCTAAGTTCTCCCATTATGACTGTTTCCAGCTATAAACATTATTTGATAGAAAAAAAAATTTTAATCCTCATCTCAAATTGTATTAGCATGAACGCATGAAATACAAGAAACATCAAAACCTACTAGAAAGCTATAGCAATCAAAATAGTGTAGTGCTAGCATAAAGACGAACACATAGACCAATGGGATAGAATAGAAAGCCCAGAAATAAATCCTGCATAAATAGCCAAATGATTTCTGACAAGGGTGCCAAGACCATCCAATATCAAAAAGACAGTCTTTTCAGCAAATGGTGCTGGGAAAACTAGATATCTACATGCAAAAGTATGAAACTGGACGCTTACCTAACACCATACACAAAAATTAACTCAAAATGGATCAAAGACCTAAATGTAAGAGCTAAAACGATGAAATTCCTAGAAGAAAACACAGGGGAAAACTTCATAACATTCAATTTGGCAATCATTTCTTGAATATGACACTTCTGGTTGTGGTCATAGGCAACAAAAGAAAAAAACAGATAAATTGAAGTAGCAAAATTAAAAGCTTCTGGGTGCCAGTGACATAATCCGCAGAGTGAAAAGGCAGCCTACAGAACAGAAGAAAATACGTGCAAATCAGGTATCTGACAAGGGATTAATATCCAGACTTCACAAAGAACTACAACTGAATGGTAACAGTGACAACAAAGCAAACAACCTAATTAAGAAATGTACATAGGCCTTGGGGCGCCTGGGTGGCGCAGTCGTTAAGCGTCTGCCTTCGGCTCAGGGCGTCATCCCGGCGTTCCAGGATCAAGTCCCACATGGGGCTCCTCGGCTGGGAGCCTGCTCCTTCCTCTCCCACTCCCCTGCTGTGTTCCCTCTCTGTCACATAAATAAATAAAATCTTAAAAAAAAAAAAAAAGAAATGTACATAGGCCTTGAATAGACATTTCTCTAAAGAAGATATCCTAATGACCAATAAATACATGAAAAAATACTTAACATCACTAATCACTTAGGGAGATGTAAATGAGGTAACAATGAGATAACATGTCACACCCATTTGGATGGCTACTATTTAAAAAAAGGAAACAAAACTTTTTAAAAAAAGGAAAATAAGTATTATTGAAGATAAATTGGAACTGTGTGCACTGTTGGTGGAGATTTAAAATGGTGCAGCTGTTGTGGAAAACAGTAAAAAAGTTAAACATACAATTACCTTATGATCCAGCAATTCCACTTCTGGCTGCATAACCAAAAGAACTGAAAGCAGGGTCTCAAAGAGACATTGGTACACCCATGTTCATAGCAGCATTATTTACCATAGCCAAAGGGTAGAAGGAACCCAAATGCCCATCAGTGGATGAATATGATGAGGTTGTGGAGTATAGGTGAGGTTCGGTGGGGTGGAACCGATGACCAAGAAAGAATTCTTGAGCCATCTTTGGTGCAAAATGGTGGTTTATTAAAGCACGGGGACAGGACCCGTGGGCAGAAAGAGCTGCTGCCCCGGGTTGTGAGGGGTGGCTGATACCATGAGGTTGGGGGAAGGTAAGGAAACAGGGAGGTTGAGACCGTACTTTCCTATGTTAAAGAGGACTCACAGGATACCCGAGGTCCTGCCATTGTCAAGTGAAGGTTGTTTTTCCCTCTAGCAAGGCATTAACACGAAGATAGTTGGGAACTTCTGGAGGAACATTACACTCTGCCCGCTTCAAGTATCTGTCTATGGGCTGCAGATTACAAGGACATTCAATTGTACTTACATTTCCTTCGGGAAGCTCCCTTATTGATAGAAATGCTTTGTTCTTGTAAACTGCTAAGACATTTGTAAACCAAGGGAGACTCAAGTCTTGCAGGATTGTGGTCTCTATAGGTTAACTATTTCTTTGCCCTTTAGGGCAGCCAGGAGTGCCAGAGGAAGGTCACATACATCCCATGGGGGGGGGGGGTTGCGGGGTGTCAGTTTCTGCTTTGTCCTCAACTTGCCTTCTGTTCCCTCATGATTCGTAGAGCTATCCTACAATCCAGTAATCTCACTACTGGGTACAAAACACTAATCCAAAGGGATACATCCACCCCAACCTTTACTGCAGTATTATTTACAAGAGCCAAATGATGGAAGCAGCTCAGGTGTCCACCTACTGATGCATAGATAAAGAAGACGTGGTGTATATATTACTCAGCCATAAAAAAGAAGGAAATCTTGCCATTTGCAAGAACATGGATGGAGCTAGAGTATAATGCTATGCAAAATCAGTCAGAGGAAGGCAGATACCATATGATTTCACTCATGTAGAACTTAAGAAACAAAACAAATGAGCAAAGGAAAAAGAGAGAGAGACAAACCAAGAAACAGACTCTTAACTATAGAGAGCAGCCTGATGGTTACAAGAGGGGACGTGGGGGAGGGAATTGGTGAATTAGGTGATGGGTGAAACTGCTTAAAAGTATAAAGTTGAACAAAAATCAACATGGCTGCACTGATGTTTCAGCAAAGCTCACTTTTAAAATAACCTTTTTCCTCTTTTTGCAAACCTCCCCTCCTCCCTTCTTTGCCTTTTGTTTCAGGAACTAGTACCACCCCACAGACAGGACAAAGGAGGCCCCAGCAAGTACACAAGTCCTGTCAAAACCAGCTAGATCCTGTATTTCCCTATAAAACCCCCAGCCCCCTCCTCTTGCAGGCTTGCAGCTCTTTGAAGGCCATAGTCTGCTGCAGCCTCCTTTACCCAGCAAAGCAATAAAGCTATTGTTCCTCTTTATCCCAAACTCTGTCTTCCAGTTATATTTTGGCCCCAAAGCACGGGGGTTGGTTGTCAACAATATGGGGATTAAAGAGTACACTTACCACGGTGAGCACTGAGTAATGTATAGAATTGTTGAATCAATCTGTTGCACAGCTGAAACTAATGTAACACTATGTTAACTATTGGAATCAAAATAAAAAACTTTATTTAAAGAAAGGCAATAAAAATTCATGTTCAAAGTAAAACAAAACACTTATGTGCTTCCTCTTTGTATCTTTCTCTGTCAATTCCTTCTCTCTCTCTTCATTTTCGTTTCCTTTGTGAATTCTTCCCCATGCTGTCTCCTCTAGCCACAGTAAGGAACTGAAGATATTATTTTATTTGTTGCTATTAAATATTTATGTTTATTTAATTGATGAAAACAAATAAATGGATGGATTCTTTTAACATTACATAAACACGGAAAAATACAACCAAGTAAGTGTACCATTGGTCCTTGGTTAATTTTTTTTCTTTTAATAAGTGGCTTGAAATCAGTGAAAAAATATGAAGCTTACCTGACCAATAAAAATATTAAACATTGGGGCGCCTGGGTGGCACAGCGGTTAAGCATCTGCCTTCGGCTCAGGGCGTGATCCTGGCGTTATGGGATCGAGCCCCACATCAGGCTCCTCCGCTATGAGCCTGCTTCTTCCTCTCCCACTCCCCCTGCTTGTGTTCCCTCTCTCGCTGGCTGTCTCTATCTCTGTCAAATAAATAAATAAAATCTTAAAAAAAAAATATTAAACATTGTTCTGGGATGTTTCTCTTTTGGACATACCAAGAAATAGAGAATAATATAACAAACGCACATACTATCATGTTGCCGTATTTGTTCAGAGCTTTTTCTTGAAAAATGTTATAGTCTTCCTTTGACCCACTCTTACGCTATTTGCCTTCCTCCCTTCCTAGAGATAATGCCCGCCCTGAAGGTAATGATACAGTTTTGAAGTAGTGTTGGTGGTGAGGCCCCGAGCTAATGGCTAAGAAAGAATTCTTGAGATGTCTTTGGTGCGAAAAGGTGATTTTATTAAAGCATGAGCACAAGCCCTGTGGGCAGAAAGACCTGGTGCACTGGGGCACTGGGATTGTGAGGGGTGGCTGAGGGGAGCTTCCTAGAGGGATGTCATATGTATGTATATATATATCTCCCCCCAAGGAGTTGGGGAGGTGGGGGGAAGGTTGCAGGGTGTCAGCTTGTGCTTTGTCTTCAGCTTGCCTTCTGCTCCGTCATCAGTAGTTGTCAAGAACTATGAAGAATCTGAAATTTTACCCTGCGTGTGAACTAATAAATTAGCCTGTAAAAAGGAAGAACGTAGTTCTCCACCTCCCCTGTAGGGAAAATTCCAGGTCTTCCCTGTGAGTCTACCCTTTGCTATTCAAAACACCTCACTTCTGACACTTCCAGTCACCAAATGTGTGGATTTTGCCCCACACGACAAAATAATCTGCAACATCTTCTGGATGTCCTGCAGTTTAATTCATTCTAATCCCGTCTACCTGGAGATAGCATCAGGGTTTACTGGTTAAGGGCTCAGTCCCACAAGACTGCCTCCAACCCATTTCAGATGCTAATAGGAAGCAGTCCCAGGTTCCCCCACAGCTTTTGTCCAATCAGCTACAAATTGGAGATTCCCATAACCCTCACCTCAGGTTCGATTCTATTTGCTAGTGTGGCTCAAAGGACCCAGGGAAATACTAACTTACGTTTACCAGTTTATTAAAGGAAATGATAAAGGATATAGATGAACGCCAGATGAAGAGACACATAGTGTGACTACAGAAGCTTCTGTCCCCATGGAATCGGGGTCACCTTGCTTGTGTGGATATGATTGCCAACCTGGAAGCTCTGCAAACCCCACACGATTGGAATGTTTATGAAGGCTTCATCACATAGGCATGATGTATCACTAACTCCATTTTCAGCCCTCCTCCCTTCTCAAGAGAATGGAGGGGCGGGTAAGCCTGAACATTTCAAGCTTCTAATTATGGCTTGGTCTTTCTGATAACCAGCTCTCATCCAGAAGCCATCCAGAAGTCCACCCAGACTCACCTCACTGGAACAAAGACACTCCTATCACCCAGGAAATTGTAAGGGATTCAGAAGCCGTGTCCAGAACCATGGTCAAAACCCAAATATTAGAACAAAAGATGGCCCTAGTGCATCTCACCCAGGAAATTACAAAGATTTCAAGAACCCGATGTCAGGAACTGGGAGCAGAGACTGATATATATTTTTCTCCTTTTTTTTTTTTTTTTAAAAAAGGATTGATTTATTTATTTGAGAGAGAGAGCATACAAGAGCTCATGAGTGGGGGCGGGAGAGGGAGAGACGTGGGGCTCAATCCCACTGTGTGTGAAACAGAAGCAGAGGAAATATAGATAAAACTAAGTGTCCTTATAACCTGCAGCCCATTGACAAATACTTGAGGCAGGCAGAGTATAATGTTCCTCTGGGAAGCTCCCAACTGCCTTAAAGTTAATGCCTTGCTACAGGGAAAAACAACTTTAGTTTGATAACAGCAAGGCCTCCAGTATCCTGTGAGTCTTCTTTAGCATATGAAAATCGTTTGGAACTTCCCTTATCTTTACTTTCCCCAGCCCCAAAGTATATAATCTTTTGCTCCTCATAATCCCAGGGCAGCAGGCAGCAGCAGCTCTTTCTGCCCACAGGTCCTGTCCTGGTGCCTTAATAAAACCACCTTTTTGTACCAAAGACGTCTCAAGAATTCTTTCTTGGGCATTGGCTCTGGACCTCACCAACCGTCCAAAACCACCTCAGCATGACCCATGAGATCATGACTTGAGCCAAAACCAAGAGTCAGAGGTTTAACCAACTGAGTCACCCAGGTTCCCGTATATATTTTTCTATTATTTCTCAGCTGTTAATGTCCCTTGGATTCTGGCAGAAGACATGAGATCCAGGGTCAAAGACAAAGGACAATTTATTACAACAATAGCAGGTCAGCATATTTGCAGTAATATTTTGAGGACCAGTTCTCAGAGGGCAATGCAGAGAGGGCCAGATGACAATTAGATAGACAGTAGGTTGCATTACAGGAAAGGAGACTTGAATTTAGAGACCCAAATCTTTTATACTGGCCAATAAGCATGGCTGGTTTTGTCCCCAGAGGAGACACTATCTGTCTTCCAAGTTCGTTGACTACACAAACATCCTTCAAAAAATAGTCTAGAACAAGAGATAGGCACTGACTCACTTGTAAGACATGTTAACATATAAAAGACAAGCATTAGTACATTTCTTCTATTCGTGTTGTTATACTAATGCTGCATATATCATATCCTTTAACCATATATATACTCCCTATTGTTTTGTCTGTTTGTAAATTTTACATAAATGCTCTCATAGTATACATATGACTTTTTTCACTTGTTGCATTCTTTAAATTTATTCAAGTTGACACATGTAGTTTTATTTTTATTTATTTATTTTAAAAAAGATTTTTATTTATTTATTTGACAGAGAGTGAAAGAGTGAGAGAGAAAGAGAGAGCACAGCAGAGGGAGCGGGAGAAGCAGACTCCCTGCTGAGCAGGGAACCCCACACAGGGCTGGATCCCAGGACCTTGAGATCATGACCTGAGCTGAAGGCAGACGCTTAACCTACTGAGCCACCCAGGCGCCCCAACACATGTAGTTTTAGTTCATTTATTTTAACTGGTAATAGTACTTCACTATGTGAACATATCATGATGTACTTATCTATTCTCCTATTGATGACGTTAAAGAGTTTCCAGTTCTTTCACTATGACTCCATTATTGTAATGAGCACCCTTGGACTTGTCTCTTTGCACACAGGTGTGAGATTTTTTCTAAGTGTCTACATTAGAATGGGATTTCTGGGTCTTAAGGTATGTTCATCTTCAATTTTTAGTTGCTTCCTTTCTAAGTAGAATCTTGATGAAATTAAATTTTAGTGGCTATTTGTGTGCAGCATCCAAACCCTTCCTACCGGCAACCCCATCTCCATGCCTCCTGCTGGAGATCTTCCTCTCTGACCCCATTTAACTTGGGGGCAACATGGAACCTAGACAAGGCCAATTAGATGCTCTCAAGGGCTTAAGTGAGTGGTTTAAGGAAGTGGGAACTACTGGAAGTCAAAGTCATCACGAAAGGGATACCCAAAGCAGGTTAGGTCTGGTGTGTGCCCTCAGCTGGGTTCCGTGTACTCAGAACTCCAGAGGCTCTCAGGGTTGCTCTGTGTTCAAGCCTACTTCTTATTCTGCCATTGAGAACACGTGCTGCTAAGTTTCCTCTGTGCCTAAGAGAACTACAGTCAAATCCTATTGCAGCAAATAAGAATTCTTTTTGATAGGTTATAGGAAAAAGCAGAAGAGGTGCACCTGGGGGGCTCAGTCAGTACAGCACGTGACTCGATCTCAGGGCCATGAGTTCAAGCCCCATTGGGTATATTGCTTACTTAAGAAAAGAAAAAGCAGAAGAGGATAGAAGGAAAGCAGAAAGAAGGAGGAATAAGCATAAAGAGAAGGAAGGCAAGAGAAAGCTCTTCACAACTTTCAATTTTTTTTTTTAATTCAGAAAGAAACTGCCAAGTAAGCAGGAAAAATGTCTCTTCAGCAGTATTAGTAAGACTTTGCTGGCAAAGTTTAAAGACATGTAAAAGGATAATACCAACAAAGCAATTACGATGTACTGCCTACAAAAAAATAAAGTAATAGGCGATGAAGCTTATTTTGTAAAAAGAAGATCACTGGGGCGCCTGGGTAGCACAGCGGTTAGGCGTCTGCCTTCGGCTCAGGGCGTGATCCCGGCGTTGTGGGATCGAGCCCCACATCAGGCTCCTCCACTATGAGCCTGCTTCTTCCTCTCCCACTCCCCCTGCTTGTGTTCCCTCTCTCGCTGGCTGTCTCTATCTCTGTCAAATAAATAAATAAAATCTTTAAAAAAAAAAAAAAAGAAGATCGCTGCTCTGGTTATGGAGGGTGTTGTTTTTGTTGTTGTTTTCAAACAAATACAGTTGTCCTCCCATTATCTGGGGGGAATATGTTCCAAGACCCCCAGGGGATGTCTGAAACCACAGATAGTATCAATTTCCACACATGCTGTTTTTTCCTACACATATATACCTATGACAGTTTAAGTTATAAGTTAAGTGCAGTAAGAGATCAATAAAAATAACTAATAATAGAACACTTAAAACTATATTGTGACGAAAGTTCTGTGACTGTGGTCTCTCTCAACATATCTTACTGTACTTACCCTTCTTGTGATGATGTGAGATGATAAAATGCCTATGTGATGACATGAAGTGAGGTGAAGGACGTAGGTGTTGGGATGTCGTGTTAGGCTGCTACTGACCTTCTGACCATCATTTCCGACAGAAAGGGAAATGACAGATGAGGGAGGACCACTGTATTAACAATATAGTACCTTTTACATAAAGCTTAATAACTCTTTTCCCTTAGTTTCCTATTATAAATGGCTTAGTTGACTCTATTAGTGAATGGAGATAGATATTCAGTTAAAAAAAAACAAGAGGTAAAGTACATTAATGTATCATATAAAAAGGAAATAAATTATGCAAGGAAAGAGCAGAATGAGACTTTTTTCTCTGTAGAAACCAAGACGGTTATTGTATGCTGTACTTTGATTGCCGCATAACACACTACCCTACACCTTGGTCATTTAAAGTAACCACTTTATTTTGTGCACGTTTGTGTGGGTCAGGAATTTGGGGAAGGGTCGGCTGGGCTAACCCGAACTTGAGGGACATCAGCCAGGATGACTGGGGCAAGGACCTGCTTCCAAGATGGTTACTTTGCTCAACCTGTTGGCACCTCAGGCCCCTTCATCTCTCTTCCCCTGTGGTATCTTAACCTCTGGGGCTTCTCAAAGCAAGGTGTTTTCAGGATTTTTGCGTTTCTTACATGGTGCCAGCTTCCAAGAAGAATAAGCAGGCGCTGTCAGGCCAGTCCAAGGCTGTGCTGAATCTGGCCGTTAATACTGCTGTCATGGTTTGCTGGCCCATGCAGTCATAGAGCCAGCCCGGAGTCAACAGGGTGGAGGAACAGATCCCACTCTTGGTGAGGGAGTGGAAGCCTGCAATCGCAGAAGAGCGTGGGAAGTGGCAGAAATGGTTGCAGCCAACTTCAGAAAATATACTCCAGTCACACTGTGATATAACGTTTGCTCTTTGTTGGCTTGCAATGTCTTAGCTTCAAAAGATCCTCAACTAGAAATACCAAAGGTTTTTATTAATTTTAAATTTTTTTCTTTATATAACTTTCCTTTGAAATTGGTAAAATCGCGTATGGTAATGTTAACAAGAGAAAATACCCAAAGGTATATATTTTAAAGGTAATAAAATCTCTCCTGCACTCATTGGATTTCCACTTCCCTGATGTAACCAATGTGTCCGTCCCCGTGTCCTGGCTGCCCATACACAAGCATGAACACTCATACACGCAGGTACTGCTTGGTGGCTGTGTTTAGAAAACTGAGGTAACAGTCTGCATCTTGCTCTGCAACCCGCTGGTCACTTACGAGACCATGCACATCCCTCCAGGTGTAAACTGGAGTAATTTTATTAAAACTATGTACTATTCCGTGTTGGATGTAACTGTAATTTACTCAACCATTCCTCTGTAGCAGAGATACTTATAGTCCATCAGTATCCGCTACCCTTCTGGGCATACACACCTTAATGTTTGGCACCCCCAATGGCCTCACTTACCTGCTAAAGCATGCATTGCCCTTGTGAGTCCTTGTGGCCTGCTCTTCTGCTGCGGCAAGTATGCACACACATTCCAAGAGGGTGACTCGGCCTGGCTCCTGAGAGCTCAGTGCTGACATAGCTGTCCAGTCTTGATCAAGCATGTCGCTTTTGCTGTTTTAAGCCATCGATTTTTTGAACCAAATTAATATATGTTATGTTTATTCATCATGCTTATGTTTATTCATTAGGCTTCTTTCCCCTTTTTTGGTTACGCCTACTTCTATTGGATAAGCTTTTTTGTTATGTTTATTTCTATTGGATAAAATAGCACACCCTAACATGCACAGCCCTGTTGGTGCACATTAGATTGTTGTGAGGTTTTTGTTGCTGCGAACAATGCTGTGATCAACTTTCTCCTATACGGATCTAGCTATACTCTCTGGTGACTTCATTTTTATAGGATAGACTCTCAAAGGTTGATTGCTGGGTCAAAGGACTTTATGTTTCAGTAGACATTTTTAGATTACATTCCTCAAAAGCTTTAGCAGTTCACACCCTTACCAGCAAAGTGAGGATGTTTCTCATTCACTTTAATTTCTGTTGACTTGAGAAGAAAAAAAAAATCTTTTTATTGCTTTACTTGCATTTCCCATACCAATTTCCAGCAGTTCATACTCACCAGCAATGTAGGGATGCATGACGCATTTTAATTTTTCAATCCAATGGGTTACAAAAATGGCATTTCATGATTGCTTTCATTTGCATTTTCTCAACCAATTTTCAGATGTCTATTAGCCAGCTAAGTTTTTCATTCTGTGAAATGTCTATGCTCTTTTATCTACTTTTCTAGTAATTGTCTTTCCTTATCAGTTTATGGGAGAACTTGGTGTGCTAGAAATGGCAAGTGTTGTAAAGGGTTTTACCCAACATACTGTCTCTTCTCTTTGCTTATGATATCTTCTTGGTGTTCAGTATGTAAAATTTATGTGTTAAAATACATCCACTGGGAAAATGGAAGAATTCTGGTGATGGGGTGCCTGGGTGTCTCAGTCGGTTAAACACCTACCTTTGGCTCAGGTCATGATCCCAGGGTCGTGGGATCAAGCCCTGCATCGGGCTCCCTGCTCAGCATGGAGTCTACTTCTCCCTCTCCCTCTGCCTCTCCCCCTGCTTGTGCTCTCTCTCTTTCTCTCTTGCTCTTGCTCTCTCAAATAAATAAATAAAATCTTTAAAAAAATTCTGGTGATGGATGGTGGTGATGGTTGCACAACAGTGTGAATGTGCTTAATGCCAGTGTACTGTACACATAAAAATGGTAAAAAGGAAAATTTTATGTTATGTATATTTTACAGTAAAAAGCAATACATCTGACTTTTCCTTATAGCTTCTGGGTTTCTTTTCCTGCTTAGGAAGCTCTCTTCCGGGGCGCCTCGGTGGCTCAGTCGTTAAGCGTCTGCCTTCGGCTTAGTGCGTGATCCCCGCGTTCTGGGATCGAGCCCCACGTCAGGCTCCTCCGCTGGGAGCCTGCTTCTTCCTCTCCCACTCCCCCTGCTTGTGTTCCCTCCCTCGCTGGCTGTCTCTGTCAAATAAATAAATAAAATCTTTAAAAAAAAAAGAAAGGAAACTCTCTTCCATTTAAAGTTACCGAAATATTCCCTTAAAATTATAGTTTTATTTTTTACATTAAAAACTTGAATCCATCTGGAGTTTACTTATTAAGTGTGACATAAAGTATTGGTTTTCCAGTTGTTTCAGTCAATTATACCATCATGATATTTTTCTTCTATTTCCATTAATCTATTCTCTGGCCTTGTTTTTATTTAATAATTAGAAATTACTGCTGCATATTTTTCTAATGAAGTCCATAAGTTATCTTATGTGAGCAGACTATGAGATTGCTATAACTGATGGGATTGCCAATCACTTCCAAGGAAAGAAATAAACAAATACATACGCATATAAATTAAATCATCCCGAATGGAGTTATCCTCTCTTACAGTCTTCTAAATATGAGATGGAGAGGATTTTTCTACAAGTCTGTATTCATGTAACCAAAATGAAGTTGAAATTTGGCAATTATTTGAATTAATCAATGTGAACGATAAAACAAAATGCCTATTGAGGCTTGAATTGTTCACTTTGACTAAATCTACAAGAGTTACAATTATCCCAGTTCAATTCTTATATGTAGACATGACATAATCATCCTTGAATGTTAGCTTCATGTTTTATAAATCAAGATTAAAGTTAAACTAATACTTCGAATTGTAGGTACTTGGCAGCCATAGCTGTGTCCCATATCTATTTTTCTAGGACTGCTATTAATGAGTTACAAGTGCTTGGGGGCATTTTCAGTGGACAGAGATCGAAATACGGATTTTTTTTTTTAAATCATGAGTGCTAGCTAATATTTCTGATTTAAATTTACCTTCAAAGGGATTTTACTTAATACCTTAATTTATCTTTGAATTATAATATCACCTTTATCTTGTACTAAAAACGTTGTTGCTAACAACCTTATTCAATTACTCATTTACTCTATCCTGATATGTATATCTGTAGACATTTTAAGATATATTTTTAAAAGACTTTATTTAGGGGCGCCTGGGTGACACAGCGGTTAAGCGTCTGCCTTGGGCTCAGGGCGTGGTCCCGGCGTTATGGGATCGAGCCCCACATCAGGCTCCTCTGCTATGAGCCTGCTTCTTCCTCTCCCACTCCCCCTGCTTGTGTTCCCTCTCTCGCTGACTGTCTCTATCTCTGTCAAATAAATAAATAAAATCTTTAAAAAAAAAAAAAAGACTTTATTTATTCATCTGAGACACAGAAAGAGAGCGTGAGAGCATGAGCAGGGCACAGAGGGAGAAGCACTTTCCCCGCTGAGCAGGGAGCCTGACACGGGGCTCCATCCCAGGACCCTGGGATCAAGACCTGAGCTGAAGGCAAACATTCAATCAACTGAGCCACCCAGGCGCCCCTTAAGATATTTTTAATAAACATATAAAATGCATAAATACCCACATATGTTATGTATTTTATATAACATTTGTAAAATAAACCATAGATAAAATGGTTTTCTAAGTAACAATCCCATATTACTATGAACCACCACAGTGCTGAACGAAGGTGAGGATGTCTTTGCAGCTCTACCTCTGTGTGGTTTTCTTCTAAGGACGGGTAAATACTGTGTTCTAATGTTTCTTAAAATAATTATTTTTCTCTGAATGGACATGTCACCAACCAAACAGGGTCATTCATTTCAGTTTGTTTTCAATTGTTAGGAACTGGTTTTTGCTTTTGGACTCTTTATAACATGTTACATGACCCTGAAGCAAAAACTGTAAGGCACATTCCACTCTGAGAAGCCTCAATTCCCCATCGTTGGCCTTCTCACTCTGTCCCTTCCCTCCCCTACAGTATTTGGATTATCCTCTTTTTCACAAATAGGAGCAAATTCATATGCACATATTCATGTTTCTCTCTCTTTCTCACCAAAAGTGAACGTATTGCATATACTGTTCTGTATCTCAGGGTACCCCAGGTCGCAGCGTACCCCAGGGCTCCCTTGGTATCTATGCGTCGCATCCCCTGGCCTCTCCCCTGTGTGCGTGGACCCCAGTGTACTGAACCAGGCCCACGATGAACATTTTGCAATCACAAATAATGCCACAATGAATAACCTTGTGCCTGAGTTACTTTGGATTTTTACCTGTGTGCCTCCAAAATATTCTATTGATATCAGATTTAGGAGAAATGCCTGAGAGCGAAAAGAATTGTGAAACTTAATTTTGAGACTAAAATGATCATCTCTTAGGATCCTTTGTTTTTCTGTGGTATCGGTTGTAACATCCATTTCATTTCTGACTTTATTTATGTAGACCTCGCTCTTTTTGTCTTAATGAATCTAGCTAAAGGTTTGTCAAGGGTTTATCTTATCAAAGATCCTGTTCTTAGTATCATTAACCATTGTCTTTTTAGTCATCGTTTCATTTATGTCTGCTCTAATCTTTGTTATTTCCTTCCTTCTGCTAACGTTAGTCTTTGTAATTCTTTTTTTAGTTCCTTGAGGTGTAAAATTAAGTTGTTAATTTGAGATTTTTCTTGTTTCTTGAGGTAGGAATTTGTTATGAATTTCCCTTTTAGAACTTCTTTTGCTGCATCCCACAAATTTTGGTATGTTATTTTTTATTTCTCTTCTGATTTCTTCATTGACCCATTGGTTGTTCGGTAGCATATTGTTTAATTCCACATATTTGGGAATTTTCCAGATTTCTTCATGTAATTAATTTCATTGTGTTTAGAAAAAATGTTTGATATGATTTCAATCCTCTTAAACTAATAAGTTTTGACCTAACTTGGTTTTGGCCTAACATATGACCTGTCTTGGAAAATGTTTCATGTGCACGTGAGAAGACTGTGTATTCTGCTCCATTTGAATAGAATGCTCTGTAAGTTTCTGTTAAGTCCATCTGGTCAAGCATGCTGTTTAGGGTGATGTTTCCTTATTGATTTTCTGCCTGGATGATCTATCTTTTGACGTAAATAGGACATTTAAGTTGCTTATTATTATTATTGTATTACTGTCCATCCCTTCCTTTAGGTCTGTTAACATTTGTTTTATATATTTAGGTGCTTTGATGTTGGGTACATAAATATTTACAAATATTATATATCTTCTTGACAGACTGACACCTTTATCCTTATGTAATGCCCTTCTTTGTCTCCTTACAGTCTTTGTTTTATATTTTTATTACTTTTTTTACAGTCTTTGTTTGAAAGTATATTTTGCCTGATATAAGTACGGGTACTCCAGCTTTCTTCTGGTTTCTATTTGCATGGAATATCTTTTTCTATCCCTTCACTTTCAGTTTGTATGTGTTCTTACATCTAAAGGGAGTCTCTTATAGGTGAGTCATGTGTTTTGGGGTGTTTTTTTGTTCATTTGCCTTAACCATCAGCCACTCTATGTCTTTTTATTGGAGAATTTAGTCCATTTACATTTAAATTAATTATTGATAGGTAGGTGCTTATTGCCATTTTGTTCATTGTTTTCTGTTTTTGTAGTTCTCTGTTCCTTCTTTTGCTCTGTCCATTTGTGGTTTGATGACTTCAGTGATATTCCTTTCTCTTTTCTTTTTGTGTACTTACTATAGGTTTTTGCTTTGTGGTCACCATGAGGCTTATATATTATTTATAACACTCTATTTTAAGTTGATAAGAGCTTAACTTTCGTCCCATTGTAAAGCTCAACCTTATTACTCTCTCTCCTCAATGTTTTATGGTGGTATTTTTGGTTTTGGTTTTTTTTGTTTTTGTTTTAAGATTTTATTTATTTATTTATTTATTTGGGAGGGGAGGGGCAGAGTGAGGGGGAGAGAGAGAATTTCAAGCAGACTCCCTGCTGTGTGTAGCCTGAGGGGGCGGAAACGACCCTGAGATCATGACCTGAGCTGAAACCAAGAGCTGGACACTTAACTGACTGAGCCCCCCAAGAGCCCCAATGTTTTATGTTTTTGATGTCACATTTTACCTCTTTTTATTTTGTGTATTACTTAACTAAATAATCTACTATAAACTAAATAAATTTCTTAACTAAAAAAATCATGGTTATTTTCACTACTTTTGTCTTTGAATTTTTATCCTAGCTCTATAAGTGATTAATCAACTAGCTTTACTACATATTTACATTTCCAACGAGATTTATTCTTTTGTATGTATTCTTGTTACTAAGTAACACCTTTTCTTTTCAGCTTAAAGAACTCCCTTTAACTTTTCTTGTGAGTCTTGTTTAGTGGTGATGGACTCCTTTAGCTTTTGCTTGTCTGGAAAACTTTATTTCTCCTTCAATTCTGAACGATAACTTTGCTGGATAAAGTATTCTTGAATAGCAGTTTTTTTTTCTTTCAGCACCTTGAATATATTGTGACAATTCCTTTTGGCCTGCAAATTTTCTGCTGAAAAATTTTATTATAGTCGTTTCCTTGTACAGAACAAATTATTTTTCTCTTGCTGTTTTATGTTTTTTCTTGTCTTTAACTTTTGACGTTTGAATTATAATGTGTCTTGATGTGGGTTTCTTTGGGTTCCTCTTATTTGGAACTTTCTGGGATGTCTTTTCTAGGTTCAGGAAGTTTTCAGCCATTATCTCTTCCAGTAAGATTTCTGCCCCTTCTCTATCCCTTCTCCTTCTAGGACCCCAATGTTGCAAATGTTAGTCTGTTTGATGTTGTCCCATAAGTTCCTTAAGCTCAGGAGCTCCCTCATTTTTTCCCATTCCTTTTCTTTTTGTTGCTCTGACTGGATGAATTCCCCTGTCTTGCCTTCTAGTTGACTGATCCTTTCCTCTGCTTCATCTAGTCTGCTGTTGGATCCCTCTAGTGTATTTTTCAGTTCAATTGTTCTATTCTTCAGCTCTATGATTTCTATTTGGTACTTTCTTAATATTTTCCTTCTCTTTGTTGAAGTTGTCACTGTGTTCATCAATTCTTCTCTCCAGTTTGGTGATCTTTTTATAACCATTACTTTGAACTCTTTAGCAGGTTAAATTACTTATCTCTATTTCATTAAGTTTTTTTTTTCCTGAGGTTTTATCTTACTATTTCATTTGGAACATATTCCTTTGTTTCTTCATTTTGCTTGATGGTCTGTGTTGGTGTTTATACAATAGATGAAACAACCTCCTCTTGCAGTCTTAAAGGACTGGCCTTGTGTAGGAGATGAAACTTGTCATTCAACCCTGCCTCAGGTCTTGGCTATTTCTCAAACCCTTGTGCTTGTCCAAGCAGCCTATCATAATTTTAATAGCTCCCGGTATTTGAGGATGTGCCAAGTCTTGTCAATGTGCCAAAAAGGAGAATCATCTCAGCTCATAGATACAGGCTGATTGGACCCTGGACCTACCGGCATTAGCTTTTTAAAGTATGGAAATATATACAGTCCTGTGGAGTCGCAAAGTGTAAGCCCTGCTGACTACTAGAAGCGCGCAATCTATAGGTGTCCCCTGGGCAACAATCATAGAGATCTGGGCTCCAGGTGAGTGTATAAGCTTTTATCGGGGTGATACAGCACCAAGATTGCGTCCATAGCTTATGCTCCTTGAGAGCAGTTCTGTAGCCACTGAATGTTCGACAGACTTGAAGTCTGCCCCTCAGGTCAAAGATCCAGGACAAACAAAGAGGCCTCTTTCTCTTTCACAGAAAGCCTGGGGAATGTGCCTCAATCCAGTGCACTGCCCTGGGGATGGTAGCCTGCCAAGAACCATCTCTCCAATTGCCACAGTTCTGTGGCACCCAAGAATGCAAACCCCTTCACAGCCACCAGAACCAGGTGATAGAGAGGCATCTGCTGGACAGCAGCCACAAAAGCCAGGGCACCTGCTGTATGTAAAGCTCCCCTCCACGAGACACTGGTGCCCTGGAGTGCAGCAGAGAGTGAGTGTGAAGGTAGCACCCACCCTCTGAGGTCTCTGGAAAGAATGATAAAGTCAGTATCAAGATGCATATTTAATTAGAAGCCTGCCCCTCAGGTCACAGTCGTGATGATTAGCTAATAGGCCTCCTTCACAGAAAGACTGAGCTCTGGGTCTGTTGCCTCTAGCTGTGCCCAGAGGGTAGTAGCTATTTAAGAACTCTTTTTCTGTTTGTTGTGGTCCTGTGGGACCCTGCAGTGTAAGCCCCACTGGCCACCAGAGCCAGGTAATATAGAGGTGTCCCTGGAAGCAGTAGCAAAAATCAGGGTGCTAGACAGGGGTATGCCCTCCTTTCTGAGTGACACTATTTATTACAATCCCATAGGACCAGGAACACAAGCTCCCCTGACCTCCAGAGCCAGGTGCTCAAGAGGTGGCAGCTGCAAAAATAGGGCACCAGACACGTGTAAAAGCTCCCTTCGAGGAGATGCTGATGTTCTGGGACACAGGAAAGGGAGAGCTCAGAGACGGCCCCTGAGTCTCGGTCCCCCAGAGAGTGTCCCGGCAGACTCCTTGATGTCTGTGTTAAATTACATGCCTGCCCGTCAGGCCAATGTTTAATGTAAGCAGTTGAGCCTCCTTCACTTTAAGTCTGGGCACAATTGGCTGCCCTGAGCTGGACCCTGGGGCCAGTGAGTATGAGGGAGTGAGCCGTTTAGAGCTCTAGATCACCAGTCTTGTGGGTCTTGGGACAGAAGCCCTGTTGGTTTTCAAAATTAGGTGTTTTGAGGGTCTTGTCTCTCAAGTGTATGTCTTAAAAGTTGGGAAGCCTGATAAGGTGTTCAAACACTCTGCTTCTGAGGGAGAAGCTCCAGGTTTTGTTCCCTCCTGGATGTGGGGCACCATCCTGGGGGTGGTCTATGGCAAGAACGTATCCTAGCCTCTCCTTTCCATTTCAGTGTGATTTACTTCTTGCTTGATCAATGCATAGTCATCAGCCAGCCAGCCTTCAGGTTTTTAATAAAGGACATCGTTCCATGTGTAGCTGCAGCCTCAGTGTGTCTGTGGGAGGAGGTGAGTTCAGGATCTTCCTACATCACCGTCTTGAACTGGAACTCCTATTACCTCTCTCTCTTTTTTTTTAATAACAGCTTTATCGAGGTATAATTCACATGCTATACAATTCATTCATTTAAGTATATAATGCAATGGTTTTTAGTATATTCAGAGTTGTACCATCATCTCCACAATCAATTTTAGATCATTTTAATTATCCCCCCCCCAAAAAAAACAATACACACACAATATCTATACTTTCGGCCATCACCCTCCACTTCCTACCCCAGGTCTAGGCAACCAAAATTTACTTTCTGTCTTTATGGGTTTGCTTATTCTGGACATTTCTCATAAATGGAATCATATAATATGTGGTTTTTTGTGTCTGGCTTTTTTCTCTTAGTATACTGTTTTCAAAGTTCATCCACATTGTATTATATATCAGTACTCTGTTCCTTTTTATTGAAGAATAATTCCACTATATGGATATACCATATTTTATTTATCTATTCATCAGTTGATAGATATTTGATGTTTCCACTTTTTAGCTATCATGAATAATGCTTCTATGAACATCTGTGTACAAGTGTTGTGTGGATGTATGTTTTTGACGTGGGAAACAAAGGCAGAAGAAAAATTATTACATTTCCTTACTCCCTACAGCCCACTGACAAGTCCTTGAAACAGGTAGAGTGACATTCCTCTAGGCACTCAGCTGCCTCGATGTTAATACTTTGCTACGGGCAAAAGGCAATCCTAGCCTGACCCCCTCCCCCCACCAGGATCCTGTAAGTCTATTTTAACATATAAAAATTCCTTTGGAAACTTCCTTTATCTCTAATCCCCCCGCCCCCAAGATACATGTTGGCAATCATCCCCCAAGCATATGGTCCACCGATACACATCTGAAGGGTTTCATGACTCAGGTTTTATTAGACGGTAATAAATTACCTTTTCCCAACAATAGTTAGCCCCCTCAAGGTCCTGGAAACCTTGCTTCCAAAATTGCTTAGAGACTTATGCTATTCCTAACTGCTTCCCAACTTGAGGGTATATAATGGGCCACTCCTCATGACCCCAGTGCAGCTCTTTCTGCCCATGGGTCCTGTCCTTGTGCTTTAATAACCCACCATTTTGCACCAAAGACATCCCAAGAATTCTTTCTTGGTCATTGGCTTTGGACTCCACCCCACCTCACCTCACCGATATCCCATAACCTCATCATTTTCATTTCGCTTGAATACATATCTAGCAGAGGAATTGCTGGGTCATATGGTAACTCTGTTTCACTTTTTGAGGAACTGTCAGACTGTTTTCCACAGTGGCTTCAATATTTTATATTCTCACCAGCAGTGTATGAGAATTCTAATTTCCCCACATCCCCTCCAACACTTTTTCTTATCTGCCTTTTTTATCATAGCCATCCTAATGGGTGTGAAGTAATATTCACCATGACTTTGATTTGAATTTCCCTTGTGGCTAATATTAGTAGTGTTTCTTATCCTCATGATCCATGTACCCTGCTCAGGTGTTTCTTCTGCCCAGAAAATCATTCCCTTTTCTGCATTCCCTCAAGCGCTGTTGAACAGTGATGTCTGTGAATTAACTGTGGTGTATGGACGTGTTGATGACCTTGATGGTGGTGGTGGTCTCACATGGTATGCACACGTCAGAACGTACCCAACTGTATACGTTTAAGTGTGTGCAGTCAATTGTATATAATGTATATCTTATTAAAGCTGACAAAATGAATAACCACCAGGGTACTTGTCTGGCTCAGTTGGTAGAACATCTGACTCTTGATCTCAGGGTCATGAGTTTGAGCACCATGTTAGGTGTAGAGATTACTTTAAAAAAAAAAAAAGGAAAGAAAGAAAGAAATAAAACAACAACAAAAACCAAATAACCACACTCCCCTCTCCCCCTCCAAAAGTGATGATGATCCATGCCAACTGCCTGGAACAATTATATCACCTCTTTCTTTTTTTTTTTTTTAAAGATTTCATTTATTTATTTATTTGACAGAGATAGAGACAGCCAGCGAGAGAGGGAACATAAGCAGGGGGAGTGGGAGAGGAGGAAGCAGGCTCCTAGCGGAGGAGCCTGATGTGGGGCTCGATCCCAGAACGCCAGGATCACGCCCTGAGCCGAAGGCAGACGCTTAACCGCTGTGCCACCCAGGTGTCCCATATCACCTCTTTCTATAAAGTTTCTGAATGCTGTTTTGTTGGAGAGCTCTTTGGCCTGTGTGTCTTAATATTGTAAAGGGTCTCAAAATTCCTTGGGCAAGAGGCCTGATGTGAGAGCAGAATGGCAGATGGACTTCTGAGAGGCTGAGGGGCTCTCTGGGGGACCAGTTGGGGAGGGAGCATGCTGGTGCGGAGGGATGAGAAGTGCCAATACACCGGCTCTCTGTGGCGCCTTCTGACGCAGGAGAGCCCAGGCAGTGGCCCAGAGTGCTCCCGTGTGATGTGCCCTCAGCCTGGGGCCCCTGGGGCAGCTCTGGGTCTTAGCTCTTTTTTTTTTTTTTTAAAGATTTTATTTATTAATTTGACAGAGACAGACAGCCAGCAAGAGGGGGAACACAAGCAGGGGAGTGGGAGAGGAAGAAGCAGGCTCCTAGTGGAGGAGCCTGATGTGGGGCTCGATCCCAGAATGCCGGGATCACGCCCTGAGCTGAAGGCAGACGCTTAACCGCTGTGCCACCCAGGTGCCCCTGGGTCTTAGCTCTTTACATGCAAACCAACCCCATACTGTAGGGGACAGATAACAAATGATCTAAACCTGAAAACAAATCTCTATTTATAAACAATTGGAAGTTTTAATAATATTAAAATGTGGCTTGACTGATAGTCTCATACACTGAAGGCACTAACAAATGCTAATTAATAATGAATGCTAAATAATGATAAGATGATGATAAAGTCAGTATCACTTTATAATTATAATCAGGAAGATAATTAATAATTAATAATTAAACTCTAGACAAGGAAGAATACAGAAAAAAGCTCACGTAGACTCGATTCTCTTGTACTTTCCATTAAATTCATTAAAGAAGAAACTTAAAAATCACAATAACATTTGCAAAATCATATTCTTTTTTTAAAAGATTTTATTTATTTATTTGAGAGAGAGAGTGAGAGAGAGCATGAGCAAAGGGGAGGGACAGAGGGAGAGGGAGAAGAAGGCTCCCCGCTGAGCAGGGAGCCTGACTGATGTGGGGCTCGATCCCAGGACCCCCAGATCATGACCTGAGCCGAAGGCAGACACTTAAGCAACTGAGCCACCCAGGCGCCCCTACAATACCATATTCTTGAGAAATGAGTTAGGACCCCACAAGAGCATGAAAAAACGAAAACCCAGTGACTGGGTCTCTAATGATGATACATACTGAGTTGCGGAATCAGCACAGATGGTGAAAGATAAGCATGCATTATAAATTGCTTAAACATCCATGAAGATAAGATTATTGGAGATCTAGTAAAATGCAAACATATCGATTTCTGCTATTTAGAAAATAACACGATAAATCATAAGTAAAGATATGTACTAACCACAGAGGTATTAAATATATATGTGAAAACTCTGAAGTTCTAAGATACGTAAATGGATTTTAAAAGCCAGTTCGAATATGGACTAGAAAGTCAAGTGTATACATTTCGAGAAGTAATACATTCACGTTTGGTGAAGCCGGTGACACTAGATGTGAGGCCTAGAAGCGCAAAGGTCCTTGTGCATGTTTCTGAGGCGATTCCCAGAGCTGACAAGGGGCCGTTCCTCCACGAGTGACCCCGTGTGCGGGAGCCGGCTAACCTCTTCCTCAAACTCCTCATGTAATCCCCAAATGATTCCCTCTGTTGGTGGTTTGTTTTCAAAGTCCTGCCCCCAAATCCCTCAGCTACAATAACACCTTCAATTCAACAATACCACCTGTAAATCCATTCATGCTGCTCAAATGTCAAACACAATCTCAGGTTCTGGAAAGTCTCCCTTTTTACTCATGGACAATCGTGACTTCACGTCCCTCGTCACCAATACCAGGCAGAGAGTTGATCACGCCTTAGTGCATAGATTTACAGCTGCTTAAAAACGCCTTTTTAAAGTCCAGACGATTTACTAATTTTCTGAAAGTCCCAGCATTTTAATAAAATGTAGTTTACACTTCTGCTATCGACCCAGAAACTGTCTTTTAACATTGACTCTTCGCACCAGATACCGCCTCCAGGGACTCCGGAGCCCCATCAGGGCCAGTGTGCCGGTCCAAATGTTTTCACCCTGTGGCCTGAGCTGGTTACGGACTCTGTGTCCTCATCTGTGAAATGGTCACAATGTAGTTCACCCTGGTGTCTCAGAGGAATTGAAAAAAACAAATAAAGATTATTTGAGCCAAAGTATCTGTAAGATGCAAAGCACTATCTAACCTGAGATCCATGGAGAGGGGAAGGGGACAGGGAACAGAAGAGGACCAGGCAAGAAGAGAAAGGGGGAGAGTCACACGTACTGAATTAAGACACCAGCACGGGAGATAAATATATAGAAAAAGTGGAATAAATACGTTTACCCTCAGAAGCTTTAGCTGAGACATTCCTCCTCCCACAGGTAAAAGGGGACTACTTAAGATGAAGAATTTAGCTTCCCAAGGGCCATCTGTAGAAGGTGCTCCCAGGGATGGGAGTGGCTCCTCATAGACCGACCCCCACTCAGGCAACCGCCATAAACTCAGGACAAAATACAAGCAGCTTCAAGGAAGCACCGGAGGGCCCCCCCGAGCAGACCAACTCTGAACGGAGTCTGTATTTGGAAGAAGGAAGCCGCAAATTCTTGTTTCCTGTGGCTTTTAGCCTGAAGACTAGCCCCAGTCCCTGCTAAGCAGGGGTAGCAGGGATTTGGATAGAAAGTCTGCAGGCTTGCTAGCTTGAAGAACCAGAAAACAGAATTTGAGCAGCCCAGAACCGCCGGAAAAGGAAAAAGCCAGAGAAGAGGAGTCCTAAATGCTGTGGTTACCTAAATCTCCTGGGAGATCCAGCTCAGGGGGGTTTGTAATTGATGGGTCTCTTTGCCAGGTCAGATGCATTTTTAAAATAATATCAACATGGCCTAGTAGCATATTGCGATATTATTTGTTCTGGAATCAACTATGTTGAAAGAAACTGGTAATTGGTAGAAATGATAGTGCTTACAAAGCACGTTAACGTAGGCCACTATAACTTGTTATTGGAGTGAAAGTTTAGTAACATTTTAGTAACATAAATATATATATATATTTTTGCATTGGTTCAATACAACAAACTTTGAATAAAAGGCAAGCAGATTCTTCAGGAGAGAAGCCCTCTGTGGAGCTGCTGACGGAGGCTGGTGGTATGAGCTTCTATGGAATGATGGCCTTGGTCTTCCAGGAAGTGAGTGATACCAAAAGGCACCACTGGCTTTGTGTCCACATCAAAATGTGGACCTTGGAAAAGCCTGCAGGCCTCAGAGAACTATGAGTGGCCGCCAGCTATTTTTTTCACATGCCACGACCAGAGGAGTCCCATCATATTCTGCCATCGTATAGAGATAGTCAACAGGACTTTTTTGTGTGTAAACTGTGGGGTGAACTAAGCTCACCAGAAAGATATTTCAAAAGAGTAATAAGGGCATTAGCTTCACCATCCTCCTTGTTCCCTTATTAGGGAGTTCAATAAATCTGTAACATGTCTTCATGCTCTATTTATATGAAATTTATGATTTTTTTCTCTTTCTACAAATTAGTTGGACAATTTTGGAGGCCCCATCGAGATGCCTGGTGGACTCACCCAACAGAGCCACAGAACTCCCCCTCCTGAGAGCACCTCAAGGCCATAGATGATTGATCTCCAGGGTAAATCCCAAATGGCACTCGAACGTTCCCTTCACTGGCTCACTGGTTCTTTTTCTCCTGACCCTCTGTTTCTGTTTTTGTTTCTGGTTCTTGGCCAGCTTTGATTCTGGTTCCGGTTTGGCCAGATCCAGTACTTTCTTCCCCACGAGCAGCAGCAATGCCTGAGAGACAGGTTTCATGGTTCGCCATTAGGAGGCCCATCTCCATTGAGGTGGGAAGGATCTACTCTGCATGGGTGACAGATGACAAAAAATCTGGTTTACTCGCCTTTTTTCTGTTTGTGTGCTCATCTCCATCAAAATGATGTGTTGGGTCCCCTAAGAAGAATGGGTTTTTAAGGTCTAGATTCAAGGGCACCTGGGTGGCACAGCGGTTAAGCGTCTGCCTTCGGCTCAGGGCGTGATCCCGGCGTTATGGGATCGAGCCCCACATCAGGCTCCTCCGCTAGGAGCCTGCTTCTTCCTCTCCCACTCCCCCTGCTTGTGTTCCCTCTCTCGCTGGCTGTCTCTATCTCTGTCAAAATAAATAAATAAATAAAATGTTAAAAAAAAAAAGAAAAAGAAAAAGGTCTAGACTCAGGAGGTTGTTAGTTTCCGTGTTGATTTCACGCAGCGCTGAGGTTATAGAAAGAAAGCTGCAAGTTCTCTGCACCGTGTGTTTCCGGTGAGACTTTTCTCATTTTCTCTTTACCTCTCACATCAAGTATTTGAAATATTTTCTGTATCAAGATTGTATTAATAAATTAGATTATAAAGTCTATCACAATAAATAAATGTTCTGATTGGTTTATAGCCACTAATAATGCTTACATAAATTTAATGTTCCCAGAATTCCCAGAAAATAAAGAAACTAAACCTCTAATACTTTATTTAATGTACTAACCTTTTAAGAGAAAATCTTTCTCCCCAAAACTTCTACCACTTATAACAATTTTCTGTAAAAAACAAAGTTAATATAAACCAAGGGATTAAACATATCATACCAGGTTAATAAGTTTGGTTTAAAAACAGCTAATATGCTTTTTTCTTGATTTTAACCTATGTGAAGTATAATGCAAGAACAAATTTTATTTTTTATAAATTTGAGTTTGTTTTATCCTGAATAGAGTAGATAATCTGGACTTCCTATACTTCTTATATTGATCAAATAAGCTAATATTACTTCCAAGTAAAATTTTCAGATTTAAAAAATGTAAAATTGTGTTCGACTCTATTGAATTACAAATCTAACAGACTTTGTTATACCAACAGCCATTAAGTGCTGCAGAATGTCGTTTTTACATATCATTTCCAAGGTTCTTAATTAACTTTAAGATTTTGCATTAATATTAAACTTATCAACAGATTAAGTACTTATTTTTCTATGTCACAGAGCGGTGATACCTTTGGGCCATGTTACAAATGTGTCCATTTTTACCACTTTGATGGGTTTACTGTAGGAGTCCTCTTCTATGTCTGTGCGGCTCCCTGGCTGTGGTGGATGTGGGGGTGCACAGTGGGGGGTTCGCGCTGAGGAGGGACACACTGCCAGGCTCCTCCCCTGCAGCAGAGCCACCTCCTGGGAGTCACCACTGAACAGGGAGCGGGCTCACAGCCCCCACTATTCCGCCTGTGCACGATGCCTCTGTCACTTCTGATCCCACAGGACCCGACGCCTTCCTCTGCCCAACTCTGCTTCCTCCCTCTCCTCCCAACTGTTGGACCCCAGAAACCATCTGCACCCCAGCTCTGTCTCCGCAACTTCTCCAGAGGCCCCCTCTGTGTGACGCGGCTAAAATGCCGCACGATGGTGGGCGGCTCGCGGTCACCTACCTCCCAAGTCTGCCCGTGAAATAGAAGGTAATGACTTAGGGTAACACTGATAATCACCGCTGGTGATTGAGACCGTACTAGGAGCAATAGTGGCAAAGAAATATGACAGTGCTCTCAGGATGTGCTTTTGTTTATCAAGGAGATTCATTTGTCTAAAATAAAGTGTGCACTCCAGAACGGGAAAGACAGTTGTAAAAGATACAACTTGTGTGAAAACGGAACGTTATAGACGGCTTGAGGAAAGTAAACTTCGTTTTCCTTGGTTCCAAACATCTGCAAATAATGAATCTGAAGAGAAACAATGAATTGTGTTGAAACTTGGGTAAAATTTGTTCACACTTAACGGATTTGTTCATAAGAAGGTATAAAAGCGTATGAATTCTTCACTGCCAAATACGATATTAATGCAAGACTGGAATTTGGGTTTTCTTTCTGTTACAATAACAAGTTGGCATTGAGGTATTCAGTCGGCTAGTTTAAAAATGATCGTAAGTTGGGGCGCCTGGGTGGCGCAGTCGTTAAGCGTCTGCCTTCGGCTCAGGGCGTGATCCCGGCGTTCCGGGATCAAGTCCCACATCGGGCTCCTTCGCTGGGAGCCTGCTTCTTCCTCTCCCACTCCCCCTGCTTGTGTTCCCTCTCTCGCTGGCTGTCTCTCTGTCACATAAATAAATAAAATCTTTAAAAAAAAAAAATGATGGTAAGTTACTAAGGCGATGATGCATCAACTTGGATAACAGCAATGTCGAAAAATCTAAATGTCAGAGAAGTTAGCAGTATGATTCCATTCGTAAGTTCAAAGCCGTAGAAGACTGAACAGATATGTGATGTGTGAGTGAGTGTGTGTGCATGTGTGTTCAGGAATCTGGCTTGAAAACCACAGAAAGGCAAAGGTGTGAGTCCCCTGGCACTCGGGAGAAGGGTTAGTTTTGGGAGCAGGAAGTTCCCAGTGTGGAGACAGAGGGCTGAGCTGATGGTCACATCGTCGGTGACACTCAGGTTTCCATACTGGGGGTGGTGGGGCACCCTGAATGACAGGCCCTTGCAGGGACTGCTGGACAAGTGTCCGAGGCTGCTGCCTGCGGTCTGGGATGGGCCTGGGCACTGTCGGCTGGCACTCATGAGGAACAGTACCAGCTGGCCCCCCTGTGAGACCTGCAGGTGTCACCACGGGGTGACAGCTACCACCCCCCTGCTCTGCCTTCCCAACTTTGGGCTGATTTCTCTTTGGACTCTTTCTCACCCAGCACTGTGCAGAGAGGGGATTCTGGAAGCAAGGTCCTAGCTGAACCAAGCCAGGAGAGCATTTACGTCCTGGACAGAAGGGAGAGTCTCCAAGCCTTGTGGAAAGGACTCCACATCAAGAATTGTCATTGATACAGCTTTGGAGCTGACGTCGCTTAGAGACTGTCCGACGATCCCAGGGAACAAAGGTAAGATTTCTGGGTTTCTCTGTAGTCCAGAAGCAGAGAATTTTAGATCCAAGAACCCTTGGAACCATTTGAGTGGATGAGTAAAGGAAATCTTTTATTTTCTGGTTAGAATATGATGAAGCCTTTTCTCTTTCTTCTCCGTCTTTTTCTAACCTTCAATGTAATAGACTCTGCTTTTGCAAGTTGATATGAAATGCTCTTTAATATCTTACTCTTAATTCTATCTCAGAATTCATAAACCAATAGTTTTATTGAGTTTCTTTGCTTTGAATAGCATTATTTATGAACATTCAATAAGAATCTGTCCTCATTTTTGTCAGGATGTAACTGGACTAATTGTGCAATTTTGTTTGCATTTTTGTGGTATTATATTTGCTAATAAATTCCATTTGATCAGGTGTGACAAACTCATTGTTGAGGAACATGGATTGGACTTCAAATGTGGTAATAATACCTCTAAAGCCCTCCTGGGGAAAAGGTTTGGTGCTGTTTACAGGGAGTAAGAAAGGGCGTTTTCTTGCAGGCTGGGAATCTTAGCAGTTTTTAGGACTTGAAGGAGAGTGGAATTCACCCTCTTACAGGTTCTGCAGGCAGAACTCAGCGGAGAATCATTTCGTGGTCTGAGTGTCCCAGCTTTAGATAGTTAGAGAATTTTTAAATCTCTGGAATGGTAAAGGCTATTGAAAATGCAGTCTTCGAATCCTCATGCAGTCTCTGCAACGTGAGATTAATTTTCCAGCCTCATTTGTTACTCACCGCTCTGAGCTCCAGTTCTGCCGACAGACTGCAAGAGCCTGAGCCGGCTTCACACCTCTGGCTGGACCTGTGTCAACGAGTCAGATCAGCCTTCTGTGTTCAGGGTAATACTGGGAGCTTCTCTGTGATTACAAGGGGGAGCTCTTAAGAAAAGAACCATATCAAACTTGTAAATAGGAAAACAGCTGACAGCTTGTTCTCTCAAGGTCACACTGAAGCCCCACTAACAGCCCACTTGAGGCCAGAGGGCTCTGTAGCAGCAGGCCCCGAAGTTTCCACCAAATGCACTCTACTGATGAGGGTAATTTATAAACCTCATAAGGGTAGATGTTAACTCATAGGAAAGTGATAGCAATGCAAGTTATCCTTGCCCAATAGCAACGCGATGAATTTCATCCTGCAAACATGCAAATGGTCACTGTCCGAAGTTACAGTTTTATTGCTCCGGGGGATTGACCAGTTTTGTATATAATTGAGCAACTTTATTCCTACAATCTTTCAATGACTAGAATACTTTTTACACCAGCCCTGTCATCCCCCTTGTCCCCTCATTAATGAGTTAAATAAGTGCTTGGCATGTGCTCGTTCTTAAAAGCAAACAAGAAGAACAACATAAGGTCACTTCACAGTGGGTGCTGTCGCGGGCTGAAGCTCGTCTCCGCCGTCTGCAGGGCTCTCCCGCAGTCCCCACCCTTGCTGCACCCTCCTGTGGGAACTGGCGGGTGTCCCTGGAGCCTAGGTCCCGCACAATGCCCCACAGGGCTAGCGCGTCCAGAAAGCCAGCCCCCGGGCGCTCGGAGGAAGCGTGCACATTGTGGAGTGGCTCTCCTGACCTCCACGTCCTGATTCCCTGCCAGCACCTACTCCGTGCTGGGGACCCCTCGGCAGAGTGGTCAAACAGCAAGACGGGGAGCAAGAGGCTTCCTGACATATCCCAACACGTATGCCTACCTTTGCGGGCTGATAATTTGCTGCTAATGGCTCAAGTGAGTCTGGAAGCTGCACAAATTCCATCATTATGATAAAATTCTTTCTGTAGACCGGTTACAGCCTCAGTTAAGTCATTGTCCTTTCTTGAGGGAAAAGCAGCTCCACTCCCGAACTGATAGAAAAGTCCTTTTGGATGGAGAGGTGAGTGCAAGGGGCACGCGGGGTGGTCCTCCCGCCACGCACCTATGGAGCGGACCCCACGCGCTCTTGGCCACCTAGAGGGTTCGGGCGGGCTCCGCAGCGTCCTCAAGGCGTCCGTAGTCTAAGGTGATGCAGTGAGGAGGGCCCTGTCCCAGTTCTCTGTCCTCACGCCTGGGCCACGTTCTGAGTGACTCCTGTGACTACCCCCCAATCCCCCCATCCCTCGGTTCCCAGCCAGGCACCTCTGATCACTCCTATCTTCTGTTCCTTTGGCTGTTCCTCCCCCTCCAGGCCCTCTGTCTGAAGTCATTCGTGTCTGGACCCCCACAGTGCCTGCCTTCCCGGAGGTGTGTCCGATCAGGCCACTAGCTTCCCCAACACCTTTCCCTGGTTCCCACGGTGTGAAGCCACCCTCCCACACACACTTGTCGCGCTGCCGCCCCCACTCCCCACTCCTGAGGCCATCGCGGTCCCCGTGCTGCAGCCCCAAGCCCCGCGGTGGCTGCCCACCGGCTCCCAGCACGGCCAGGCCCGGCCACCCCTGCCTGGGAGGGCCGTCCCGCCGCGGTCCCCACAGGCCTCCCCCACCCGGCTTTACCACCTTCTGTCTCATAACCACCCACGTGCAGAGCAGCGTCCCCCACCAAACTGCGCCGTGCTCGCTTGGGCCATGCCCTGCTTCCCGCACAAAGCCTGTTCTGTGGAAAATGCCCCCAAATGTGCTCAGTGAACAAGTCAAATCTGGCCGATGTCTCTCGTTTTACAACACAAAAAGGGAGTTGTCAAGGAGGAACCAACTTGCCCAGGATCCTGTGGCTGGCCAGTTAGCGGCAGAGCTGGGACAAAATCCCAAGTCTGCTGAGGCCTCTCTAACACTTGGAATCCGGGGTGGCTGCAGGGACCGTGCTGGAACCTGCCAATCAAGGCTACACTTCCCCATGCGGGGTTCTTGGGGGGGTGTGGAATTCTGGGGTGAATACCAAAGACGAAGCTGGGGGTGAAGTCTGACTGGGGTGAGGTGCTCAGGCCGGGCCCACAGGCCCTCTGTGCTGCCTCCCCTGAGGCATGCCAAGACATAGATGGAGCCCTTTCCACGCTTCGGGGCATTCCACACTTCTAACCGAGCTCACTCTCTGGAAGGTGGGAGGAAGCCAAAGAGGAGAGGAAAGTGATGGCAGTAGCTATTACCCCAACATGAAAATGTTTGCCTTCCCAACGTGGGTCCTTCACCCCCAGGAGTGTTTGCCTGGAAGCTGAAGAGCCTCTGGCAGAGGGGAGGATGGGCAGAGGGGACCTGTCGCTGAAGAGAGGTCGGGACCACATGGACTCAGCCGCCTTTAAGCTAGAGTTCAACTCTCCGGTGGGACAGACAGACCGAGTCACACTGCCTGTAGTGAGGCTGCCCAGAGAGGAGAGAATCTGGCCCCAAGGCCAGGCTGTGTTCATTCTTGGCTGATGGCCTCCACAAAGGGATCCCAAGGTGCTTATACAGCAGACTTTCTCACTGTCCTTTCCTCCTCCGAAACAACTGCACATCTCCCAGGCTTCCAGAGTCTATTCTTGGGACTTTGTTCTGGCTGAGTGCTTTTGGCCAGCAAGCAGCACACGCTCTGTCGTTCCCATGCACCTTGTGCCAACCCTAATGCTCTGATTCCAGGGCCCCAGCTTGCCACTGGCAATCAGCACCATGCAGATGGCATCACCGCTGATGGCAAGACTGAAGGGACAGTGCGTCCCAACAAATGGCATTCACAGAAACATAAAATTCAAACCCCTCTCCTTTTTTTTTTTAAGGCTTTGTTTTGTTTTGGTTTGGTTTTTGCTGATCTTTACACCCAGTATGGGGCTCGAACTCATGACCAGAGATCAAGAATCACATGCTTTTCCTACTGAACTAGCCAGGCATCCCCAAACTCCTCTTCTTGACCTGCCAAACCATGTTATTGCCCACTAGAATGAAAGTGGTGATATCTTGAGGACAGAATGTCCAGCATGTGGCCCTGAGTCTAATCACTGCTGTCACCCACAGCTAACCAGCTCTGGCATCCTGTGTCTTCCTAGGAGGTAATTTTCTACAGAGACTAGGGAAGCTTCAGCTTCAGGAAGGTGGATTGTCCATCAATGGCTGGTGCAAAAAGGCCTGGATTCAGAACGTGAAGACTTGGATTCTAGTCTTGGATATACCCCTTTCATACTGTGCAGTTGGAGCAGGTCACTTAGTCAGACCATCAGTTTCCTTATCTGAGGAATGGGGATACTAATTCTTTCTTTTCCATTTTGCAACATTATTCAAATCAGATGATCACTTCCTTAGCCAATATGACAATCAATGCTCAATTGTTCATTGATTTATTACTTCCTAAGTAGTCCTTTTACTTTTTTTCTCTAAAAGTATTTTAGTCTTGGGGCGCCTGGGTGGCTCAGTCAGTTGAGTGTCTGACTCTTGATTTCTGCTCAGATCATGATCTCATGGTTGTGGGATTGAGCCCTGTGTCAGGCTCTGCACTCAGTGTGGCGTCTGCTTACCCATCTCCATCTGCTCCTCCCCCTGCTTGTTCTTTCTCTCTCAAATAAATAAAATCTTTAAAGAATAAATAAAAATAAATAAAAGTATTTTAGTCTTTCAGCCATTGAAAAAGCACCAGATTATTCTTCCCAAAATAAAATCACTTCTTGCACAAAAACACTCCTTACTTACTACCACTGAACTAGATACTTAAAAATGGTTAAAATGGTAAATTTCATTTTATTTTAATTTCCTACACCTATACAGAAAGTACTCCTTACTCTCCTGGAATGTTCCTTTCACTCCAACACACCTGTCAGTGTCCCTAAGTAGCCAGCTCAAACTCTGCCTTTCACGGTGCCTACCCTGGCCTGCATCAGTCCATAAGGTACTCCTTGATCCCTCTGTCATCAGGGCACCTGTCACCCAGTAGCCATAACAACTGGGAACATTGTGCCTCCCCGGCAAAATGGCCATCACCAAAATTCAAAACCCAAGGCTTCGAGCGTGTTGGCCAACACCTTGTGCAAGAAAGATAATCAGCTGATTTCTCCATCCACAGTGAAGGGAGGGAGGTGAGGCTCAGACCTTTCAGGGATGTGACTTCTTTTTTTTTTTTTTTAAGATTTTATTTATTTATTTGACAGAGAGACAGCCAGCAAGAGAGGGAACACAAGCAGGGGGAGTGGGAGAGGAGGAAGCAGGCTCCCAGCGGAAGAGCCTGATGTGGGGCTCGATCCCAGATCCCCAGGATCACGCCCTGAGCCCAAGGCAGACGCTTAACGACTGCGCTACCCAGGCACCCCAGGGATGCGACTTCTTAATAGGGTTTCCTTTATTCCTCATGATTTTTGTTCACTGCATCTTTTTGATGTCCATATTAATTTCTATTGCTGTCATAAGAAGTTACCAGAAGGGAGTTATATCAGCCAGATGGCAGAATAGGAGCCCCAGATCTCATTTCCCTACAGAGACACCAACCGAACAACAATATATAGTCCAAAAAAAGCATTATGAGAACTCCGGAAATCACTAAATAAGTCATAGTACCCCAGGCAGGCTCAAAGCCAAGAACAGACAAATTGAAATAGGTAAGAAGAGCTGTTTAATTTCAACCCCATAGCCTTTTCCCCAAGCTGGAAAGCTTGATGCGATAGGGAGAAAGCATCCCACATGTAGCCTCTCCCTCACGAGGGAAGAAAGAAGAGTAGAATGTATGTCCAACATTTCAGCTTTTCAAGACGTTCCCTGAGGGACTGGTTTTGGTTTCACTTGCCTCAGAAGGCTGATGGAACCAACATACTTTGGATGCCTGGGGCCGCGGAAAGCAAGAGAGCTCAGAGGCCTTTTGCAGCCCCCAGAACTTACAGTACCATAGACAGACACCAAAGGAAGCGACAGATTACCAGCTTCTAAAAAAGAAAAGGCAAATTTTCTCTGTTTGAGAGATTACCATACAAGCCCAGAGAAGACCCAGCCTCAGAAAAGGATCGAGAGTCTCCCAGCATCTCTAGCTGTGCTGATTGGCAAGGGTTTTTCCTGTATGAAGCCAGTCAAAGACCAAAAAAAAAAAAAAAAATTTTTTTAAGACACATGAAGAAACAAGGAAACATAGCCCAATCAAAGGAGAAAAAAATTAATCTCCAGAAATCAATCCTAAAGAAACAATATATGAACTGCCTCACAAGGAATTCAAAATAATCATCTTAAAGGAGCTCAATGTACTATTAGAGAACACAGATAGATAACCCAGGAAAATGGGGAACAAATCATGAACAAAATGAGAATACCGACAAGGACATAGAAATGTAAAGAAGAACAGAACACAGATTCTGGGAAGATGTCAGAGTAGGAAGCACCAGGAATCTGTCTCCCCACCTAGACCGTGATTGCACTGGCAGAATCTTCTGCTATCACTATTTTGGGACTCTGGAGCCTACTGGAGGCTTGCAACTTCCAGCGGAAGGCTTGGATAAAAAGTTGCAGTTGGGGCACCTGGGTGGCTCAGTGGGTTAAGCGGCCAACTCTTGGTTTTGGCTCAGGTCATCATCTCAGGGTCTTAGGATCAAGCCCTGCATCAGGCTCAGCTCTCAGCAGGGAGAATGCTTGAGAGTCTCTCTCCCTTCTCCCTCTGCCCCTCCCCCTGCTCCTGTGCACACATCCTCTCTCTCTCTAAAATAAATAAATAAATCTTTTTTTTTTAAGTTTCAGTTAATTTCAGTCAATTTTAGCTCTTAACACAGTAGCTGCACTACATCCCCCACCCCTTCACCATGTGACAGGCAGCTGGGCATAGGTTCCTGGAGCAACTTGCATGCAGCTTGCCAGAGCCAAGGTGGGCAGAAAGGCCTCTGTCTTCCAAACCGTAGAGATATGTGCTCTGACTGCTAATCGTTGCTCTTGATCACAAACAGCAGACTCGGAAGGGAGTACACATCGTTGTACCTCCCTGATTGCAGCAAGCCCCTCCTTCCTCTGGCTGAAGTGACTTCTTGGGGATTTAAAGAGCCAACGCCCACCCCTAACCCCCACATTTCATCTTTCTATTTTTCTCCTTTTGGGAGCCAGACATAAAGACTAGGGCTCTCAAAAACAACTGTAGGGGTGGAGTTAAGATGGCAGAGGAGTAGGGGACCAAGAGTTTGTCTGGTCCCTCAAATACAGCCAGATAGTTATCAAATCATTCTGAACACTCGCAAAATCAATCAGAGATCTGAGAAAAGAAATGCCGTAATTCTACAAATAGAAAATGACCAGGTTTTGGAAGGTAGGAGGTCCAGAGACTTGAATCTGGGGAGGTATATTGGAGGGTGTGGCAGAGGGGAGGGAACCAACTTAAGGAGGCTACAGCAAAGTATTATAAGCAGCGGGGGGGGGGGGGAGACAAAATCAGAACCTTAAGAAATCTGCTACAGTGGGGGATGTCCCTGGCTTAAAGGTGCTCAGGTGGCAAAGCGAGGTGGACTCCCAGGTGCAACAGCATGGTCTCAGGATCCCCGGGGTCACAGGAAGAACAGGGGTGCCTGAGTACAGCAGGGTTCCCAGGCACAAGAGTAGGGTTGCCAATTTAAAACAGTGAGTCTAGGTGCTGGCTCTCTGCTCTGTGTTTCCATAAACTGCAAACAAGTACACGGTCATGCAAGTGCTTTCCTGGCAGGAGCCCAGGAAAAGGCAGAAGTGTGGTGAGACTGACCGCTCCCCCCCTATCTCCTAGGAGGAACAGCGCTGGTCCACGCTACAGGAGTCCATAAGATTTGGAGTTTTAAACTCAGTTGCATGCCTGAGATAAAAACACTTTGTCACAGGCCGGGTAAACACAGAGTTTGGACAGAAACCAGGGAGATAAGAGGGATTGACTGCTTTTCTGTGAGGGCTCACTGAAGAGCATGGGGGGCTGCAAACTTTCAGTTCCAGGGCTAGAGAGCAGGGCACCACCATATCCATCCCACCATCAGTGCTGAAAACCTTCAGGGAGCAAAACAGCACCACATAGTAGAATCCAGAGCTGCTTCCACTGAGCCCTGCCTCCCCGTGAACTGGAGGCACATTTCCACTAAGGCAAGTGGACCTGAAAATCGGTGCAACAAGCCCCTCCCCCAGAATACCAGCCTGAACAACTGGCTCTCACCAAGTTTACGGATCACAGAGGGCTGCAAAGCTTCAGCTCTTGGGGAAAACGGTAGATAGCATTCATGGTTTTTTTCCCTTTAGTCTTCCAGTATTATTTTCTCAGCTATTTTCTTATTTTTTCAATTTTTTTAGTTCTCTTTTAATTTCTATTTTTATATATATTACAATATATATATAAATATATATTATAAACATACATGTATATATTTTAAATGTGTATATTTATAATTTTTGGTTTCCTTTCATTGTATTTTATTTTATTTATGTATGTATATATCAATTTTTCTTTCTTTCCTATTTTGGGATCTAGTCTCTTAAAATAAACATGCCAAAACACATCCAGGATCTAGTTTTCTGTTTTGTTCTGTTTTGTTTCTTATTTGTTTTTTTTCTTCCTATTATGTTTTGTTTTTGTTTTTTTTCTGGCTTGTTTTGTTTTGTTCTCTGTTGTTCTTGTTCTTATTGTTGTATTTTCTCTTTCTTTCTTCTATTCTTTGCTGGAATTAGATGTGGATAAAGTCAAGAAAATCATGTGTGAACAAAATGAAAATATCAAAGAGATAGAAAACCTAAAAAGAAACTGAAAAGAAATTCTGGAGGTGAAAACTACAATAACTGAAATTATATATTCTCTAGAGGGAGTCAGAGAGATTTGAGCAGGCAGAAGAAAGAATCAGTGAACTTGAATATAGGACCATGGAAATTACTGAGTCTGAGAAACTGAAAGCAAAAAGGTTTAAGAAGTGTGAACAGAACCTGAGGGACTCGTGGGACAGCATCAAGTGGACGAACATACATATTGTGGGAGTCTCAAGTGGAGGAGAGAAAGAAAGGGGCAGAGAAAATATTTAAGAAATAATGGCTGAAAGCTTCCCACATGTGGTGTAAGACATGAATATAAACATCCAAGAAGCTCTGTGAACTTTGAGTTCACTCAAATAGGTTGACACTGAGACACATTATAATAAAACTGTCAAAACACAATGAGAGAACCTGGAAAGCAGCAAGAAAGGAGAGAATTATCATATACAAGGGACCCTAAATAAGATTTTCAGCAGATTTCTCATCAGAAACTTTGGAGGCCAGAAAGCAGTGGTTGATATATTCAGGGTGCTAAAAGAAAAAAACCTGTCAATTAAGAATCCTATATCTGGCAATACTGTCCTTCAAAGTGAGGGAAAATTAAGACATTCCCAGATAAACAGAAGTTGAGGGTGTATGTGACCACTAGTGCTGCCCTACAAGAAATGTCAAGTGAGTCCTGCAACATATAATGAAAGCTGTAACCTGAAGCCATATGAAGAAATAAAGATCTCGATAAAGGTAAATGCATGGGTTATTATAAAAACTAGTATCATTGTAACAATGGTTTGTAATTCTACTTTTTGTTTTATACGGGATTTTTAAAAAACTAATACATTTTTTAAAAAGCAAGTATTATTGTAACTTTGATTTGTAATTCCAAATTTTGTTTATAGACGATTAAAGACAGTAATACATTTCAAGAATTATTAGGTTATGTTTGGGGGCACACAATGTATAAAGTTATTATTTGGTGATATCAACAACCAAAAGGGGTGAAGACAGAGCTGTAGAGTAGCAGAGTTTTTATATGTAATTACTGAAGTTAAGCTGGTATAAATTCAAATGAGAGTGTTATAACTTTAGGATGTGAAATGTAATCCCCATGGTAACCATAGAGAAAAATAGCTACAGAATATATACAAAAGGAAATGAGAAAAGAATTTAAGCACTTCACTACAAAAAAATCAAACGTGAACGAATATTAATACAGGACATAAGGGACCAAAAAAGCCATAAGGCAAATAGCAAATTGTTATATCAAATAGAAAAATGACAGAGGTAAGTCCTTCCTTGTCAGTAATGTCTTGAAATGTAAAGAGATTAAACCCTCCAGTCAAAAGACAGAGGTTGGCAGAATGTGTAAAACCCACATGATCCAACTATATTCTGTCTACAATAGACTCACTTTATTTTGCGTGTGTGTGTGGTTCTGAAACTGTTTTTTCTTTACTGTTCTTTTGCGATGAACCATGAACATCTTTTCATGCACCTGGTGGAAGTCCCCTACTAAAGACAGAGAACACAGTTGTTGGATCAAAAGCCTGCTGGCAACAAAAGTGACTCTTACAGCAAAGTATCAGCTTAATGTTAAAGCACTTAGCCTGGCAAAAGCCTGCTGCGGGAAACATGGTCAACAATATTCTCATCAGAGAAATTAGAATTGAAGGCCAAAGGCATTAAAGATATGGGCCCCTTTTGGCCCCTACCGCTGCCCCTCGCTCTCCTGACATCCTTGGGGTGAATGCATCTTGTACATCTCTTTGCGTCCAATGAAAACAATGCCTTTTCTGTTTTTTTCCTTAGCTCTTTCTGAGCCCTTGACCTATCTCCACATTCTCTCATGATCTCCTCACTGCCCAAGTGCCTTTCCTGGAAGTCCTCCTGATGGTCCTTGGGGGAATCACCCATCCTCCCATTTTTCCGGGCATATAATCTTCAGCTAGGTGCTTTTTGGCAGCCCATGGCTCCCTCACAGCCTTTGCCAGGGGTTCTGGCTTCCCCTTACTATGTGGTTTTCTCTCACTTTTAGACTTGCCCTGCTTTTCTTGCTTTCTCTCACCTTTGGCTTATGTTTCATCATCTGGCTGTCCCTCATTCTGGAGCTTTCCCTCATGCCCTGGTTTCCCTTCCACTTCCAGCTTCTCTTCTCTGATTTTCCTTCATCTTCACTCTCCGCTTCATCTTTTGGTTTTCCCTGGATTTCCACCGTTCCTTCATTTTCATTGTAGAGTTTTTCCATGTTGCTGGGGACAGACACACAAACCTGCAGGCCTAGGGCAGGCCTGTGCCTCCTCAGGCTCACCAAAGCCCCCTTGCCCACCACCAGGCAGCTAAGGGAACTGGTTCCATGCAGGCAACAGGAGTGGACAGTGCAGGGACAAGACCCCCGGGCAGATGAGTGGGCTACGACAGACTCACTTTAGACTCAAAGACACAAATAGATTAATAGTGAAAGGATGAAAAAAGATGCCATGTAAATAGTAACCAAAAGAGAGCAGGGGTAGCTATACTAATATCAGGCAAAATAGATGTTAAATCAAAAAATTTACAAGAGACAAAAAAAGACATTATACATTAATAAAATACTAAATAGAGCAAGAAGATATAACAAGTTAAACATTTATGCACCCGGGGCGGTTGAGTGGCTCAGCCATTAAGCGTCTGCCTTGGCTCAGGTCATGATCCCAGGGTCCTGAGATCAAGCCCCGCATCAGGCTCCCTCCTCGGCGGGAAGCCTGCTTCTTCCTCTTACACTCACCTTGCTTGTGTTCCCTCTCTCGCTGTCTCTCTCTGTCAAATAAATAAATAAAATCTTTAAAAAAATAAAAAATAAACATTTATGCACCCAATATCAGGCCATCAAAATATGTGAATCAAAAATAGATTTGAATTGAAGGCAGAAATACACAGTTCTAAAACAATGGTTGGAGACTGCAATATCCTATTCTCAATAATGGATATAACAACCAGACGGAAGATAGAGAAGGAAATAGAGGACTTAATACAATAAACCAATCAGATCAAATAGACACATACAGAAAACTCTGCCTAACAACAATAGCATGTAATTCTTCTCAAGTACACATGAGACATTCTAGGATAGATCATATATTAGGCCACAAATTAAGTTTCAGTAGATTAAAACATGTAGATATCTGACAAAGTATCTTTTCTAACCACAATGGGATGACGTTAAAAATCAGTAACAGACATAGGGATACCTGGGTGGCTCAGTCAGTTAAGCATCGGATTCTTGATTTCAACTCAGGTCATGATCTCATGGGTCATGAGATCAAGCCCCGCATTGGGCTCTGTGCTCAGTGGGGAGTCTGCTTGAGATTCTCTCTCCCTCCACCCCTCCCCCACTCACGCAAGTGCACACTCTCTCAAATAAATAAATAAATCTTTAAAAAATCAGTAACAGACATAAAACTTGAAGAACCAGAAACTTGTCAAAATTAAACAATACACAATTAAACAACCAGTAGATCAAAGAATAAATCACAAGAGAAACTGCAAAATACTTAGAGATTAATAAAAATGAAAACTCAGCATACCAAGACTTTTGGGACTCAGCAAAAGCAGCGCTAAGTGGGAAATTTATAGCTATAAGCACTTACATTTAAAAGAGGGGAGCCTGGGTGGCTCAGTCAGTTAGGACTCCGACAAATGATTTCAACTCAGGTCCTAATCTTAGGGTCATGGGATCAAGCCTGGCATGGGTCTCCGCACTTGGCAGGGAGTCTGCTTGAGATTCTCTCCCTCTCCTTATCTCACTGCTCATGCATGCTCTCTTTCTTTCTCAAATAAATAAATAAATATTTAAAAAAGAAAAATAAAAACAGGAAAGATCTCAGGGCACCTGGGTGGCTCAGTCGGTTGAGCACCCCACTCTTGGTTTTGGCTCAAGTCATGATCTCAGGGTTGTGGGATTGAGCCCCTTGGAGTTTGCTTGAGAGTCCCTCTCCCTCTCCCTTCCCCTCTGTCCTTCCTCCTGCTCAGGCATGCACATGCTCTCTTTCTCTCTCTCAAATAAATAAATAAAATATTTAAAAATAGGAAAATCTCAAATCAACAATCTAACTTTACAACTTACAGAGCTAGAAAGAGAAGAACAATCTAAACCCAAAGCTAGCAGAAGGAAGAGAAAAATAAAACTTAGAGCAGAGATAGAAAAACAATGAAGAAAATTAATGAAACTAAAAGTTAGTTCTTTGAAATTGACAAACCTTTAGCTGGATGGACTATGAAAAAAAAGATTCAAATAACATTTAGTTATTTAGTACCCAAATGAAAATAGGAACATCATTACTGATTTGACAGAAATAAGAAAGATTTTAGGATAATGCTATGAACAACTGTATGCCAACAAATGGGATAATCTGGTGCAATGGACAAATTTCTGGAAATACAAAACCTGTGAAGGCAAAATCACAAAGAAAATCTGAATAGAGTTATAATTAGTAAGGAAATTGAATCAGTAATAAAAATCTCCCAACAGAGAAAAGGTCTGGACCCTATGGCTTCATTGATAAAATCTCTCAAACATTTAAAGGAGAATTAACACCAATATTTCTCAAACTTTTCAAAAAAATGAAAGTGGAAGAAATACTTCCTAATGCATTCTAAAAAGCCAGCATTAACCCAATAATGAAGTCAAAGGCACTACAAGGAATGAAAACTACAGACCAACATCCCTTGTGAACATTGATGCAAAAAGCCTTAACAAAATGCCCTCTCTCAAATTCAACAACACATTAAAAGGATTATACACCATGATCAAGTGGGATTTTTTCCTGGAATGAAAGGATGGTTCAACATAAAAAAATCAATTAACGTAATACATACATTAACAGAATGAAGCATAAAACACATAATTATCTCAATTGATCTAATAAAAAGCATTTGACAAAATTCAACACCCTTTATGATAAAAACATTCAACAAACTTGGAATAGGGGGAAACTACCGCAACATAATAAAGGCCAGATACGAAAAGTCCACAGTGAACATCACATTCAATGGTGAAAGACTGACAGCTTTTCCTGTAAGATCAGTAACAAGGCAAGGATGTCCAGTCTTGCCACTGCTAGTCAACATAGTACTAGCCAGAGCAATTAGACAAGAAAAAGAAATGCAGGGTACCTGCATCAGAAAGGAAGGGGTAAAGTTATCTGCTTTTCAGATGACATGATCTGATATATAGAAAACACTAAAGATTCCACAAAGAAAAAAATTGTTAGAACTTATCAATGAATTCAGCAAAGTTGAGGATACAAAGTCAACACAGAAAAAGCAGGTTTTTTTTTTTTATGTAGTGAAAATGAATAATCTGAAAAGGAAATTAAGAAAATGCCTTTTGTAGTAACACTGAGGGGCACTTGAGTGGCTCAGTTGTTTGGGTGTCTGACTCTTGATTTAGGCTCAGGTCATGATCTCAGAGTCGTGGGATTATACCCTCCACGAAGCTCCCTGCTCAGTGGGCAGTCTGCTTGAGATTCTCTCCTGCTTGCTCATTCTCTATAAAATAAATAAATAAAATCTTAAAAAAATACAAAACAAAACACCCAACATCACCAAAAAGAATAAAGTACTTAGGAATAGATTTAACCAGGCAAGCAGGAGACTTGTACACTGAAAACTACAAAACACTGAAATTAAAGAAGGCCCATACAAATGGAAAGAAACCCTTGTTTATGGATTGGTAAACTTAATGTTGTTAAAATGTCCACACTACCCAAAGTGACCAAGAGATTCAATATAACACTTACCAAAATTTCAGTGGCATTTTTGCAGAAATAGAGAAAACCATTCTAAAATTTATATGGAATTTAAGAGGACCCCGAATAGCCAAAACAATCCTGAGAAAGAGAAACAAAGCTGGAGGCTTCACACTTCCTGAATTCAAAACGTATTACAAAACCACAGTGCAGTTTTGCAAGATGAAAAAGTCCCAAAGAGCTATTGTACAATAGAGTGCTTCTGGTTAATACAATTGTACTATACACTTTGAAATGGTTAAGATGGTAAATTTCATATTTTGTGTTTTTTATCACAGTAAAAGGAAATGGAAGATACATTCTATGATGACAAAGACCTTGTCTCCAGGGTCTAACACCGTGCTGCCACATCGTAGCTGTTCAATAAATATTTGCTGAATAAATGAATGAATTCATGAAACTAAACCCTATGCTTTTAATTATTATGATGTTCTCTCTCTAAAGTGGTAATGACCATCTTATTTTGAAGATCTGGAATTCTCTTGTCCAGTCTTTTCATTTAGTGGAAAAAGAAACTGCATCTCAAAGCAGTTCTGTGATTTTTTTTCAAAGTCACAAAACAATCCCAGAGGATGATTTCTGTAGAAATTATTGTACACAATGTTTTAAGTACTTACTTGTACTAAATAAAATGATTTTCTTGGAAAACAAGTCACCACAAGCTTAGCACTTTAATCAAAACAAATATTTTCTCCTGTCGGTCTGAAGTCAGAAGTTCCGTTTGGGTTTCACCAAGCTAAAGTTTCTGTTGGCTTGCTGCCTTCCTTCCTCAAAGCTGGTTTTGGCAAAATCTGTGCCTTGTGCTTGTATGCCAGAGGTCCCTGTTTCTCTGCTGGCTGTCAGCTGAGGGCCATTTCCCACTTCTAGCGGCCACCCACAGTCCGCGGCTCTATCCTCAAAACCAGCACAGCAGACTGGGTCTGTTCGTAGCTTGCCTCTGACCTTCTCCTGGGGTGCCATCTCTCTCTGACCACATTGGGAAGGGTTCTCTGCTTTTAAGGACTCAAAGTCCACAATGTTAATCACATCTGCGAATCCCTTTTTGCCAAGTAAGTGTCAGGGGACATCACAGGGGAGTGGACTTCTTCGGGGACCATTATTTTGTCTACCACACTGTCACTAACATTTCTTGTACACCTGTATTTGCTGTTAACTATGGTTAAATCTAGAGATCTGAACATATTCAGGCTTGATTTCTTTGGCAAAACTATGTTAGAGTGTGGACCTTGCAATGCACGGTAAGAGGAAGCACAAGGTCTCTCGTTTTGTGAGGCTGAGATTAACCAGGGGGCGTTGCTGTTGTCAGACTGATGTATCCATTCCACGTTAACAGTTCCCCCATTGAGCAACAATGGATGGTCTTGACCTATCTTTCATTAAAGGTTGCAAAATGATAATATTCTATTTTTCCTTCTTTATTCTGGACAATAAGTTGGAATTTCTAAGAAAAAGGATTTCCCCTCATCAACTATTTGATTACTGTGAGTTCATAGTTCATAACACAAAGGCAGGATACATTCATGATTGTTTTCTTTTATTTACAAGTTTTCAGACAACAAGCATTGGCTTCTTAGCATCATGCACAGGTAAGTGATGAGTTGTGGGTTTTGCTCGTTTGTTTCAGGATTATTATGAAATCCTGGATGTAGACGTAGTACATGTGTTTCAATCCTTTATAGTTACTATTCTTTTTAATGTTCACATGGTCACATCTAGAGCCTAAGAAAACCCCTTCAAGTTGGCATCTGAGTCTTTCTGACATGACCCTGGTCGTCTGCCATGGCTTCCTTGCTCTCCGGTAAGACAGGATGATTCCGGACATGTCGTGCCTCCAGCCTGGAAGCAGTGTTTCTCCAGGGATGTCTGGTTCTTTTTCCTGCAGAAGCTCACCTGAAAGGGGGGAGTGCCCCTCGCTCTTCAGTTAACATAGGCTGTTGTAGTATTTTTCAACAGATAGAGCCAGGAAACAAATTTTTACCAAGAGAAACATATCAGGAGGTTATTCTATTCCCAATTCAAATTTAGTATTAAAGGGATTTTACTTAATTTCTTTAAATTCATATTTCTTTCTCTTCTCTTATGCTGAAAATTTTGGCTCCTAATGACATAATACAATTAAATATTTGCTTTAGCTTACCAAACGTAATAACTTTTGAGTAACAATGTCAATAATATTAGTAGTAGTAATCATATTATTAATAATGCTGGTATACGATTCTTCACAATAGAGTTGAAGATACATTTGTAATACTTTTTGGCCTTAGGATATATCCCACTAGGGATGTACGATTAAATTATTGAAATCTAAAGTCATTTGAATTCATTTCTCTTGGTGTGGCGTGAAGTTATAATTTAGTAGAATTTGTTTCCCTTGTTTTATTTTTATTTTTTCTTTCTACAGATGGATTTTTTAAACTTTAATTTAATATTGATTTATAATTATGTAACATGTTCACACAGTTTTAAAGTCAAATCTACAAAGCAAAGTACATTCAGGTTAGTGTGACTTTCATCCTGTGTTTCCTTCCTCACACGCTATCTAATGATTTTTATCAGCTTTTTATTCTTGCTAAACTTTTTAAAAAGTGTAAACAAATATACATCTATATTCACAGGCCCCATGCTGGTTTCTGTTCCTGCATAACAAATCACCCCACGCGCAGAGGCTTAGAACAACACCCACTGCTCAGCTAGCTTAGGGTTCTGGAAGCTGGAAGCCCAGCAAGCCACGGCCAGGTTCCCTGCTCAGGGTCTCATGAGGCTGAAGTCAGTGTGTTGGCTGAGCTGTGCTCTCGTCCGGAGCTTGGAGTGCCCATCTAAGCTCATTGCTTTGGTAACATTCAGTTTGTAGCTGGCTGTCGACCGCTAGTCACAGTCCTGGAGGCCTCTCTCAGCTTCTTGGGCAGGTCACATCATAGCTGTTTGCTTCTTCCAGGCCAGAAGGAGCTCACCTACAGGTCTTCTTCTGCAACTTCCTGGAGGAAACCGGGCTTTCAAGGGCTCATCTGATTAGGCGAGACCCACCCCAGATGCTCTCTCTTTTGCCAGGTAACATAACCTAATCACAGGCATCATCTGATTCTATGTAGAGGGACACTCACGCTCAAGGGGTGTGTACACAGGGGGCAGCAATCGTGGAGACCTCCTTAGGATCTGGTCTGCTCTTCCCCCTTTCTTAGATAAAAGGGAGCATATAATTTACACCATTCTGAACGTCCTGTTTCCACTTAATGTTTCCTACAGCTCATCTTAAATAAGGGTATAGACACATTCCCTCGTCCCTTTTGTTGTTGCTGCGGTTTCACTTCCATTTTATTGTCTTAAAATTTCCCATGCAGGAAATGCACTCTTTTTGGTGCATAGTTCTATGAGCATAAACAAGTGCACACAGTTTATCAGCATCACGTTCAAGATAAAAAAGTCTTATCGGGGCACCTGGGTGGCTCAGTTGGTTGAGTGTCTGCCTTTAACTCAGCTTAAGATCCCAGGGTCCTTGGATCGAACCCCACATGGGGCTCCCTGCTTCTCCCTCCTCTTCTACCCCTCCCCCTGCTTTGTGCTCTCTCACGTGCGACTCTCTCTCTCTCAAATAAATAATATCTTAAAAAAAAAAAAAACGGTTTTATCATCCCCCAAACTTCCTCCCATGCTTCCTTTTTATAATCAACCCTTCACTTCACTTTTAATTCCTAGAAACCACTGATCTGTTTTCTGTACCAATAATTTTGCCTTTTCCAGAAAGTCTTTTAAACAGAATCAGATAGTATGTGGCTTTTGAGTTTGGCTTTTTTTTTTCTTACTTTCTACTTAACAAACTACATTTGACATTTATTTATGTTATTGCCTATATCAGTAGTTTCTTCCTTTTTATTGCTGAGTAATATTCCATTAGGGTATTTATCCACTCACCAGCTGAAAGATATTTAAACCCTGTTGTTTCCAGGTTTTTGGGCTATGATGAATAAAACTGTTATGAACATTCATATAAGGATTTTCCCATGAATGTTTGTTTTCGTTTCTCCTTGGTTAGTACTTAGGAGTAGGATTAATGGTCATATGGTAACTACATGTTTAATTTAATAAGAGATTGAGAAACCGTCTCCAAAGTGACTGTACCATTTTGCATTCCCACCAGTGAACAAGAGCTCTGGTCCCTCCACATCTTCACCAGCACTTGGTATCGTCAACTTTTTGTTCTTTTTATTTTTAATGCTATTTTTAATAGACATACACTGGTATCTCATTGGGGTTTTAATATACATTTCTCTAATGAATAATGATATTGAGTATCTTTTGCTGGGTTTAATTGCCATCTGTATCTCTTCTTTAATGAAGAGTCTGTTCAAATTGTTTGATCACTTAAAATTTTTCTTATTTTGACTTTTGAGAATTCTTTACATGTGATGGATACAAGTCTTTTGTCATGTATGTGATATTAAATATTTTCTCCCAGCCTGTGGCTCCTTTTCTCATTCTCTTAATATTGTCTTTTTTATTTTTTATTTTTAAAGATTTTATTTATTTATTTGACAGAGAGACACCCAGCAAGAGAGGAAACACAGCAGGGGAGTGGGAGAGGAAGAAGCAGGCTCCCAACGGAAGAGCCTGATGCGGGACTTGATCCCGGAACGCCGGGATCACGCCCTGAGCCGAAGGCAGACGCTTAACGACTGAGCCACCCAGGCGCCCCCTATATTGTCTTTTTTAGAACAGGAGTTTTAAATTTGATAGGGTCCAATTTATCAACTTTTTCTTTTATGGATCTTAGTTTTTTGGAAAGATTTTATCTATTTGACGGAGAGAAAGAGAGCAGAAGCAGGCAGCGCGGCAGACAGAAGGAGAGGGAGAAGCAGGTTTCCTGCTTAGCAGAGAGCCCAATGCAGGGCTCGATCCCACGACCCTGGGATCATGACCTGAGCCGAAGGCAGACACTTAACCGACTGAGCCACCTAGGCACCCCTATGGATCTTATTTTTTTACAGTGTATTTAAAAACTTTCCCAAAGACCCAAAGATTTTCTCCTTTGTTTTCCTCTAAAAATTTTATGATTTAAGATTTTAAAGTCTATGGTTCATTTGGGGTTCATTTTGGTATAAGGTGCTAGGACATGTTAATTTTTTCTTTTTTTATTTTTTTTTATTTATTTTTTTTTTTTTAAAGATTTTTTATTTATTTATTCGACAGAGATAGAGACAGCCAGCGAGAGAGGGAACACAAGCAGGGGGAGTGGGAGAGGAAGAAGCAGGCTCATAGAGGAGGAGCCTGACGTGGGGCTCGAACCCGGAACGCCGGGATCACGCCCTGAGCCGAAGGCAGACGCTTTAACCGCTGTGCCACCCAGGCGCCCCAATTTTTTCTTTTTTTAATACTTGCTTTACAATGTATTTTTTAAATGCTAACCTTCAGATTATTAGGAATAATAAATTTGCAAATATTGATAAATTTGGCATTACAATTAAATTTTCATTAAGTTTTTATTTTAATTCCAGTATAGTTAACATACAGTGTTGTATTAGTTTCAGGTATACAATATAGTGATTGAGCACTTCATACAGCACCCGGTGCCCATCACAAGTGCCCTCCTCAATCCCCAACAACTATTTCACCCACCCCCACCCTAACCTCCCCTCCAGTAACCGTCAGTTTGTTCTCTATAGTTAAGAGTCTGTTTCTTGGTTTGTCTCTCTCTTTTCTCCTTTGCTTGTTCATTTTGTTTCTTAAATTCCACGTATGAGTGAAATCCTATGGATTTGTCTTTCTCTGATTTATTTTGCTTAGCGTTATACTCTCTAGCTCCATCCACGTAATTGCAAATGTCAAGATTTCATTCTTTTTTCTTATTCCACTGTGTGGATATACATACAGCACACCTTCTTTATCCATTCATCCATCAATAGACACTTGGGCTGCATCCATAATTTGGCTATTGTAAATAATGCTGCTATAAACATAGGGGTACAATTATCCCTTCGAATTAGTGTTTTTGTATTCTTTGCGTAAATACCCAGTAGTGGGTATTGCTGGATTGTAGGGTAGCTCTATTTTTAACTTTTTGAGGAACCTCCATACTGTTTTCCACAGTGGCTACATCAGTTTGGTTTTCCAACAGTGCAAGAGGGTTCCTTTTTCTCCACATCCTCGCCACTTGTTTCTTGTGTTTTTGAGTGTAGCCATTCTGACAGGTGTGAGGTTGTATCTCATTGTGGTTTTGATTTGTATTTCCCTGATGATGAGTGATGTTGAGCATCTTTTCATGAGTCTGTTGGCCATCTGTCTTCTTTGGAGAAATGTATGTTCATGTCTTCTGTCCATTTTTTAAATTGGATTATTTGTTTTTTGGGTGTTGAGTTATATCAGTTCTTTATATATTTTGGATACTAACCTTTTATCAGATATGTCATTTGCAAATATCTTCTCCCATATTGTCAGTTGTCTTTTAGTTGTGTTGAGTGTTTCCTTCACTGTGCAGAAATCTTTTATTTTGGTGTAGTTCCAACAGTTTATTTTTGTTTTTATTTCCTTTGCCTCAGGAGACATATGTAGGAAGAAGTTGGTATGGCCAACGTCAGAGACATTACTGTTTGTATTCTCTTCCAGGAGTTTCATGGTTTTAGATCTCACATTTAGGTCTTTAATCCATTTTGAATTTATTTTTATGTATAGTGTAAGAAAGTGGCCTAGTTTCATTTCTTTGCATGTAGCTGTCCAGTTTTCCCAACACTATTTGTTAAAGAGACTGTCTTTTTCCCATTGGATATTCTTTCCTGCTTTGTCAAAGATCAATTGACCATATAATTGAGGGTTTATTTCTGGGCTTCCTATTTGTTCCATTGATCTGTGTGTCTATTTTTGTGCCAGTACCATACTGTTTTGATTATTATAGCTTTGTAATATAACTTAAAGTCTGGAATTGTGATACCTCCAAGCTTTGCTTTTCTTTTTCAAAATTGCTTTGGCTATTCTAGGTCTTTCGTGGTTCCACATAAATTTTAGGTGTTCCAGCTCTGTGAAAAATGTTGTTGGTGTTTTGATAGGAATTGAATTAAATCTGTTGATTGCTTTGGGTAGTATGGATATTTAAACAATATTGGTTCTTCGGGGCACCTGGGTGGCTCCATCAGTTAATCATCTAACTCTTGAGTTTGGTTCAGGTCATGATCTTGGGGTCATGGGATCAAGTCCTGTGTTGGGCTCCACGCTCAGTGTGAAGTCTACTTAAGATTCTCCCTCTCTCTCTTCCTCTCCCCCTCCCCTACTTTAAATAAATAAATAAATAAATAAATAAATAAATAAATAAATAAATAAAATCTTTAAAGACCCAAACAAACAATATTTGTTCTTCCAGTCCATGAGCATGGAATGAATGTGGTTCCATTTCTTTGTGTCATCTTCAATTTCTTTCATCAATGCTTTATAGTTTTCAGAGTACAGGTCTTTTGTTAAGTTTATTCCTAGGAATCTTATTATTTCTGCTGCATTGTAAATGGGATTGTTTTTGTTTTCTTTTTCTTTTTCTTTTTTTTAAAGATTTTATTTATTTATTTGACAGAGAGAGACAGTGAGAGAGGGAACACAAGCAGGGGGAGTGGGAGAGGGAGAAGCAGGCTTCCCGCCAAGCAGGGAGCCCAATGCGGGGCTCTATCTCAGACCCTGGGATCATGACCTGAGCCGAAGGCAGATGCTTAGCGACTGAGCCACCCAGGCGCCCCTGAGATTATTTTCTAAATTTCTCTTTCTGCTGCTTCAGTTGTTAGTGTATTCAAATGCAACAGATTTCTACACATTAATTTTGTATCCTGCAATGTATTGAATTCACTTATTAGTTCTAATAGTTTTTTGGTGGAGTCTTTAGGAGTTTCTATATATAGAATCATGTCATCTGCAAATAGTGCAAGTTTTACTTCTTCCTTATTGATTTGTATGCCTTTTATTTCATTTTGTTGTCTGATTGCTGTGACTAGGATTTCCAGTGGTATGTTGAATAAAAGTGGACATCCTTGTCTTGTTCCTGACCTTAGGGGAAAAGCTTTCAGTTTTTCCCCATTGAACATGATGATTGCTGTGAGCTTTTCATATTTAGCCTTTAATATGTAGAGATATGTTCCCTCTATCTCTACTTTGTTGAGGGTTTTAGTCATGAATGGATGTTGTACTTTGTCAAATGCCCTTTCTGCATCTATTGAAAGGCTCATATGGTTTTAATCCTTCCTCTTATTGATGCTATGTATCACATTGTTTGATTTGCAACCACTGAACCACTCCTGCATCTCAGAAAGAATCCTACTTGATTGTGGTGAATGGTTTTTTAAATGTAGATTTTGGTTTGCTAGTATTTTGTCGAGGATTTTTGCATCTATGTCCATCAGAGATCTTGGCCTGTAGTCCTCTTTTTTGTGGTTCCTTATCTGATTTTGGTATTAGGATGAGACTGGCCTCATATAATGAATTTGGAAGTTTTCTTTCTTCTTCAATTTTTTGGAATAGTTTGAGAATGATAGGTATTAACTCTTCTTTAAATGTTTGGTAGAATTCCTCTGTAAAGCCATCTGTCCTGGACTTCTGTTTGTTTGGAGTTTTGGGTTACTGATTCGATTTCTTTGCAGGTTTTTGTCCACTTAAATTTTCTGTTTCTTCCTGCTTCAGTTTTAGCAGGTTATATGTTTCTAGGAATTTATCCATTTCTTCTAAATTGCCTAATTTTTTGGCATATAGTTTTTCATAATATTCTCTTATAATAGTATTTCTGTCACGTCGGTTGTATTTCTCTGCTTTCATTTGTGATTTTATTTGAGTCCTTTCTTTTTTTTCTTGATGAGTCTGGCTAGAGGATATCAATTTCGTTGTTCTTTTCAAGCAACCAGCTCCTGGTTTCATTGATCTGTTCTCCTGGTTTTTTTTAGTTTCTATATCATTTATTTCTGCTCTAATCTTTATATATAATTTATATATAATTTATTATATATATTTATATACTTATATATAATTTATTTCTGCTCTAATCTTTATATATAATTTCCTTCCGGTTTTGGGTTTTGTTTGTTCTTTTTCTAGCTCCTTTAGGTGTAAGGTGGTATATTTGAGATTTTTCTTGCTTCTTGAGGTAGGCTTGTATTGCTGTAAAATTTCTGCTATAAAATTCCCTCTTAGAACCACTTTTGCTGCATCCCAAAGGTTTTGGACCGTTATGTTTTCATTTTTGTTTCTTTCCAAGTGCTTCTTCATTCCTTCTTTGGTTTCTTGGGTGACCTACTCATTGTTTAGTAGCGTATTATTGAGATTCCATGCATTCGTGCTCTTGCCAGATTTTTCCTTGTGTTTGATTTCGAGTTTCACAGTGTTATGGTCATAAAAGATGCATGGTATGACTTTGATCTTTTTGAATTTGTGGAGGCTTGTTTTGTGGCCTAACGTGATCCATTCTGGAGAATGTTCCATGTGCACTTGAAATGAATATGTATTCTGCTGTTTTAGGATGGAATGATCTGAATATGTCTGTTAAATCCATCTGGTCCAGTGTGTCATTCAAAGCCCTTGTTTCCTTGTTGATTTTCTGTTTGGATGATCTGTCCATCGATGTAAATGAGGTGTTAAAGTCCCCTACTATTATTATATTACTATCGATTAGTTCCTTTATGTTTGTTATTAACCGTTTCACGTGTTTGGGTGCTCCTGTGTTGGGTGCATAAATATTTATAATTGTTATAGCTTCTTGTTGGATTGTCTCCTTTATTATTATATAGTGTCCTTCTTTGTCTCTTTTTACAGTCTCTGTTTCAAAATCTAGTTTGTCTGGTGTTAAGTATTGCTACTCTGGCTTTCTTTTGACATCCGTTTACATGATAAATGTTTCTCCATCCTCTCACTTTCAATCTGAAGGTGTCTTTAGGTCTGAAATGTGTCTCTTGTAGGCAGTATATAAATGAGTCTTGTTTTTTTATCCATTCTAACACTCTATGTCTTTGGATTGGAGCATGTAGTCCATTTACATTCAAACTATTTATTGATATGTATTTGTTACCATTTCGTTGGTTGTTTTTGTAGTTTTTCTCAGATCCTTTCTTCTCTTTTTCTCTTCCATGGTTTGCTGGTTTTCTTTAGTGATCTACCTGGATTCCTTGGATTCCTCACTCTTTATTTTTTGCATATATGTTCCTGTTTTTTATTTGTGGTTATCAATCTGGTTATATGGAACATCTTCTGCGTGTAGCAGTCTATATCAAGCTGATGGACCCAGGCATTAACAAGATTGCAGAGCCCAGGGCTTTGGCAGGTTTGAAGTGGGCGAGTCCTTAGGACAGCAAGTGGGCAAGGCACACCGCTAGCTGGTACGTAGTAAGTGTTTGTGCAGCACTGCCTCCCGAAGGTGGCCCTGTGTTTATGCCAGGGGGTCGGGTAGGAAAATGGCACCTGCCATTTCCTTTGTTTCCAGAGAAGTCCCCTACAGGCTCTGAAATCAGAATAAATAGATCTTCTTCCCATTTGCCCCAGGCATTGTGCACACGGTCACTTCTATGTTGCGTTTCCATGAGCTGCTGTCTCTTTAAGGGCAGGGACCCAGGTATCTCGGGCCCTCCTGGCTGGCCCAGTGCTAAGACAGCTGACTTTTAAAGCTCCTGCTGGTTACACAAAGTTGGGGAATTCATCCCCTCTGGTTTCCAAAGCTAGATGTTATGGGGATTTGTCTTCTCCATGTGGGCTCCCAGGTGCATTCCCCTCTCCACAGCTGCAGCTCTCTCCCCCCTGTGGACAGCTTCTGACCACCATTTTTGCCCTTTCTAAACTCTCAGATGCTGCTTCTTTTCTACATTCAGGTGTGGAATTCGTACTTCAGTTTATTTACATGAGTGTGAATGATATCTAGCTGAAAATGTGGGACAGGGTAAGCTTTGGGTCTTCCTACTCTGCCATCTTCCCAAGCTCCTAAAAGTTAATTTTTTTCATATGGATGTCCCGTTGTTCCAGCACAATGTGTTGAAAAGATTATACTTTCTTCACTGAATTGCCTTTGCACCCTTGTCAAAAATTAATTGACTATGTATGTGTAGGTCCGTGATACATTTTCATTTAGTTTTATACCAAGTGCGAGGTATATGTCTAGGTTCTTTTTTTTTTTTTTCCATATGGACATCCAATTATTCCAGCACCATTTGTTAAACAGACTGTCATTCCTCCATTAATTACTTTAGCAGTTAAAATCAGTTGAATATATTTGTGTGGGTCTACTTCTTGGATTCCCATTATGTTCCATCGATCTAGATATGTCTATCATTTTCCCACTACTCTTGATTCTTGTAGCTTTATCATAAATCTTGAAATCAGGTAGTGTAATTCCTTCTATTTTGTTCCTCTTTTTCAAAACTGTTTGGCTCTTCTATTCCTTTTGCTTTTCCATATAAATTTTTGAATCACCTTGTCGATATCTATACAAAATTCTGATAGGACTTTGATTAGGATTGCATTAAATCTAAAGCTCAGTTTGGGGATAATCACCATTTTAACAATTAAAGTCCTCCAATCCATGAACATGGTACATCTTTTAATTTGTTTAGGACTTTGATTTCTTTTATAAGTGTTTATAGTTGTCTGCATAGAGATCCTGAACATATTTTGCTAGATTTATACCTAAGTACTTCTGCATTAAAATGTTAACTCAATGATTAATTTTGAAAACTTCAAACAAATGAAGATATTAATAAGTCATCTCCGCACTATAATCTATATCAGACTAAGTGTACCCAGGTGGGTTGGTGAACAGCATTGTGATGAGTGACCATGAGGAATCCCTGGGAACAGAAACAGACATGATGTTTAGTCTCCATGGATATTCAGAGCAAAGTGACCTCTCTGCTTAAATGAAACTCTTAACAATTAGTACAGATTGTAAATTCCATTAAGAGCTGTGCACTAAATGAAGAAGCTTGCTTTCCCTTTGAGATGAAGAGATCTAAGCAAGTACATGTACTGTTTCATGCTGGAATAATGTGGCTGTCTTGAATGAGTCTTAAAAGGATCAACTTATAAAAAGGAACTTAAAACAGTGCTCTAACAAAAGAATTAGAATTTTTCTAATTTATTTTTACTCACACAAAACAACTGCAAAACTTGCTAAGAAGGTAAATTTCACCTTTAAAAATAAGCTAACTGTGACTTTCCAGGGAAACTGACCACTGTCTTCCATTTGTATAATAAATTTGACAACTTTTTTTCAGAAATTAAACATTTGGTTGATATGCACCCAGGCAAGTAATTAGGACACATTACCTGCACTTCGTTTTGTTTTGCTTGAGAGAGAGGGGAGGGGGAGGGGAAAAGGAGAGGGAGAGAGAGAATCTCAAGTAGACTCCACACTGAGCATGGGCTCCATCTCACAACCCTGAGATCACGACCTGAGCTGAAATCAAAAGTTGGATGCTTAACCAACTGAGCCACCCAGGCTCCCCAACTACACTTTTTTACGAAGCATTCCTATGAGAATACATGCACACGATTTATGGAATGTTAAAAGACTACTGTCTGCCTGAAGAATACATTTTGGAAAAATCTGTGAATTGATCTGCATTCAAGAATCACCTAAATAAGAATCTCGTGAACTTTGGGGGCCTGGGTGGCTCAGTCGGTTAAGCGTCTGACTTCAACTAAGGTCATGATCCCAGCGTGCTGGGATCCAGCCCTGTGTCAGGCTCCCTGCTCAGTGGGAAGCCTGAGTCTCCCTCTCCCTCGGCCTACTGCTCCCCCCAGCTTGTGTTCTTTCTCTCACTCTGTGTCAAATAAATAAATAAAATCTTTAAAAAAAAAAAAAGAATCTCATGAACTTGGAAGGAGAGAAACTTACATCTCCAGATTTAAGTTATAATCAATATTTAATTCAATGAATATAGTTCAGTTTTAGGTAAAATAAGTCCGAAACTCAGCTTTCTGAAAAAAAAAAAAAAAGCAGTGAAAATTTTATTGTTGTTTTGAACTGTGTCTTTATCTGAAGATCAGTTTCAGCTGCGACAAATAATGATCTCAGTGCAAGGACTCTACGGCCCTGGAGAAACATAATGAATGAAAAGAGCCACTATCACCATACTGCTTCTATTCCATTTCAGGTTGGTTATTAATCTTACTTTTCAAAGTTACTCTTAAATATAATCTGCTAAAAAGGAGTAATTTTATCTAAGTGATAAAACGGAATGAAAACCAAAACTAATTTTTAAAATATTAATACACATGATCACATGCCTATGTCATCATAGCCACCCACGAGAGGAAGTAAGCATTCTGAACCCACACCATTGTTGGGGCCGGAAGTAGCGATCTGCCTGCAGGTCCCAGTGTAAGGCCTTAGCACTGTGATGAGGAAGAGCAGGGAAACAACGGCGTGGTGCTCCTGTGGTGGTTAGTATGCTGGTTTCTTTCACAAAGGAAGAAACCAGGGCCTTGCCTCCTGGGGGCAGCACTGGTATCCACCTTCCCCTCTGGTCCTAGGGCTCTTTCCACAGCAGAGCCCAGGCAAGGCAGTGCTCAGTCTGAGTCCTGATAATAAACATTATGCCTTCCAGCAGCTTTGGAGTCTGGGGCTGGTCAATCACTTAGCACAAGTCCAAAGATGGAATTTGGGACAAGGTAAAGGAGCCAGGTGTGACCCTAATGTCACCACACTGCATCCTGAGCCTGTATCCAGGCCCCCAGCTGTTTGCCTCCTTTTTGGGGGGTTGCAAGTGTGCTCTCTCAGCCTTCATGGTGGAATCTGACAGGTCTCACTGCCCTCCTCATTTCTGACATTCTTTACGTGGTTTTTAAATGTTAGAAAATTTGAAAAACACAATGAACTTATAAATCACCCGTAATTTCAGTGCCAAATAACTAAAGAAGTGTCCAAGACCCCAAGAAACTCTCTGATTTCCCCTGAATTTACATATACATAAGTATGTACACGCATCCGTCCTTCCATCTGGGCTTTATTAAAGGGAAATGATCTGTACCTATTGGTAGACAGCTTTTTATTTTCACTCAGTGTTATAGTTTAGACCTTCATATCAAAACAGACCCACCTCCCTTTCTTTCCTGGTTGCACGGCATTCTATTGTATGAGGGGGACTTGGTGGGCCCCCCAGCACCATCCAGGCTGGTGCTGGTCCGCTACCTACTAGCAGCAACAGAGACCCCTGTGCATGTGTCTCTGTGGACTTGGGCGGCTGTGTCTACACAGATCTCCTGCTTGGACTCTGGCTGAGAGGCTTTTTCCACAAGCAGGCTCCAGTGCAACTTCTCCACCTAGAGAGATTCTGCTGGAGAAGGGCAAAAGTTGGGCCCGAGGGAGCTGAGGGCTGCAGTCTTGCCTATCCAGGCGGGGGACAACAGGTGTCCGTCTTGGTCCCCACAGGAGGGGCTTGTGGTCGAGGGGCCTCGGGCCCCCTGGCAGAGCAGTTGCCCAAGTGGGTTAAGGCCTCCAAAATGTTTCTAGTGCTTCTCCGCATCAGACTGCTCTACGGAGGACATTACACGGGCTCAGGTTTCCATTTCCTTCCCTGAAAAGTTGGAGTTCCCTAACATTAAATAAGCGAGTCATTGGATGTCTCTCTCAGGACCAGTGCGGGGCGGTCGGCCAGTGCATGGAGAGGTGGACCTGTTAGTGCCCAGACAGGACCAGGTCAGGACGGTGGAGGTGGGGCCTCCTTTTCCCACAGCACTGGGGGGAACCCTGGGCCCCTGTGCCCCTGCACTGCCCCCTCATGGTCCCAGGGGCATCTCTTGGGTGTCCAGGGAAAGGTGGAGGCAGGCCTGGTGGTGTGCCTCAAGAAAAGAAACCTCAGGTACTGGCAGCTGACCAGAAACCTGGAATCCAAACCACTCATTCATCTCTCGACAAACGCCCAGGTCGCCTCCGATGTGTCCTCCGTCGGTCTCGGCACTGCACACACATCCGTGAGCCCGACCCAAGCCGCCCTCCCCGAGGTTCATTCTGCTGCCTAGAATATTCGTGGGTAAAAGATGCTAACAGGACAAATTGAAAGGGGAGAGGGAAGGAGGAGAGGGATGAGGGACACGCTCCCTGGGGACGGCAGAGAAGACCCAGTGGAGAGACTGGTGTTGGGTGAGAGTCACCCACAAGTGTCTGTGGGAGAACATTCCAGGCAGAGGGAACAGGCGTGGCTGTCAGTGCTGCCCTGGCCTCTGCATGACTTAATATGAGGGAAAATGGTAATATCCAATTATTATTTTTTGACTTACTCTTCAACCTTAACATTTTTTATTATAGACGTTTTTAAACATAGACAAAAGTAGAAAGAACAGAGAATACGAACCCTACGTATCCATCACTCACCTATAATAACCCACGTTCTTCAGGTTTTCCTTCTCCCCATCCCAGCTTTTGTCTATTGCTTTTCCAAAGCCTCTAAAGCAAATCCCACACAACACACCATTCTATCCATAAATGGTTCGCGCGTACCACTGACATAAGGAAATCTTTAAAAATTATTATCACACAATAAAGTGAACAATACTTTTGTAATATCCAATCCCTTGTCCTTTGCCAATTTCACTTGTCTCAAAGCGTCTTCTTACAGGTGGTTTGTATGAATTAGGACCCAAATGGGGTGCCTTAGGCTGCTGTAGTTGGTGTCCCTCTCTCTTGCCTCTGTGACTTTTTTTACATTGAAGTATACTGGCCATAAAATATCCTATTAGTTTCAGGTGCACACAGTATTGATTTGGTATTTCGGTACCTTATGACGTGCTCCCCGGGATAAGTCTAGTTACCATCTGGTGTTCTGGTCTCTTGACCTGGGTTCACTCTTTGGGGCTGTGTGTGGTGCTCGCCTGGCTGTGCTGGCATTTCCACCTATGAAACGTGAGTCCTGAACACCTCCCTTCACCTTCTTTACTGGACACCTGACGGGACACCAGCAGAGAGCCAGGGATTGGGCAAGAAATTGTCACCGTTCCCCGTAGCCCAACTGGGCGCACAGAGTACAAACAAAGCACACTGTCTGGAAGGTGGGCGAGTCTTCATTCTGCCCTGGAAGGGTGGTCAGGGTGCGCGTGCGCACGCGTCAGCACTCCCTTCAGCAGGTGCACCTGCAGCCGACGCACAGCGGGGCCGACCTGCTGTCACAGGCCTGACCGTCCCTTGTCACATCAGGCAAACTCTCCAGGAGCCCGGTTTTCTGCCCTCCCCCAGCCACCTCCTATAAAACAAACAAATGGGCAAAACCAAAACAGAGTATGACCCTTCCAAAGGGGCAGATCCTAGTCGAGGGCACCGTAAACTTTGCCCCCTTGAGACAGCGGTCCAAGAGCACTGGATTCATGAATTGAGGGCCGAGTGGCAGCCAGCCACAGCCACCCTCCCCTCTAAGCCCTTCCATTACACGCTCACCACCTATAGGGGAAGAACTATTCAGTCGTACTTTTCGGAGAAGGAAACGGGGCACAGAGCAGAAGGTTCCGAGGTCTGGTCGCCAGGCACGTGTGCCCAGGTGGCCTGTGCAGCACCCCTTCCTGTCCTCTACGTCACACTGCACCCCAAACCCAGAACAGGTGGGCTTGCACCCTGGAGAGACTTGGGGGGAGAAACTGAGGCTGGAGATGGATTTTGAGGAGAACGAAGGAAAAAAAAATAAAGGGCAGAGAGTGAGAGGCAGGGAGGGGAGAAGAGGCGAGCAGATCAGAGTGGGACGTGTCAGACGGTGAAGCTGGAAGTGGTGTGGACCGAAGGAGGGGGCGTCAACCCTCTTTGCCCCGGGAATCATCTCCACGCCAACCCTCCACCCTGGGCCAGTCTGAGAAAGAGAGCGGTGGGTGAGCTCCTTCGTCCCCGTCCAGGATATAGACCGCACCCAGAACTGCCCCAGCTGGCCCAGCGACCTCGCCAGAACCTAGATCCGAGAGCTTAGCAAAACATTTTTATCCTGCTAACACTTTAGCCTGCATGACAGCTGCAGCAAGACTGAATTTTAGGCTTTGAGATAAAATTGGAAGCAAATGAGATGTGTATTCTTTTATCCCTTTCAAAATTCAAGGTGTGGGGGCGCCTGGGTGGCGCAGTCGTTAAGCGTCTGCTTTCGGCTCAGGGCGTGATCCCAGGGTCCTGGGATCGAGCCCCGCATCAGGCTCCTCCGCTGGGAGCCTGCTTCTTCCTCTCCCACTCCCCCTGCTTGTGTCCCCTCTCTCGCTGGCTGTCTCTTTCTCTGTCAAATAAATAAATAAATAAATAAATAAATAAATAAATAAATATCTTTAAAAAAAAAATTCAAGGTGTGCATGTGCGTGTGGGAGAGAGGTGCCTTCGTGTGTCCTCCTGGGGAACGAAGGCAGGTTTCCCCTGCTCTCCCCACTCCCGGGTGGAATCTCCCAGCTCCCTCCACCTGCAGAGCGGTTTTGTCCCCTGGATGCTTTTAGTTGTCCTATTCGGAATTCTTCCAGCTCCAGCCTGCCTTTCCTCCCTTGCCTCTGACTTCAGGGCTGTGGGGGGAGTGGTCCCAGGAGGGCGCCCCTGCCTCTCTGCTTTAGGATTCCTGAAGCTCCTGGCTGTGTGCAAACTTCATTCCTTTTCATCAGCACAGGAGAACCTGCATGAAGACAGTCTCCCCAAATGGGTCAGGCCTCCTGAGGCCGGCAAGTGGATGGTGTGGAGGGCCAAAGGCAGTGTTTTCTTTTTGCCTTTATATTGTCTCGCGTGTGAGTTTGGAATCCACAGAAGGGCGGATAGGCTGAGGGTGTGGCAACGTCACTTAACGCTCCGTGTTGAGATTCAAGACACTTCAAGGCAGAAACTCAGGACATGCGAAAATAAAAGGAGACCCCCCCACACCCCATAAGAGATTTCTGGGGGCTGGTCTCTGGGTCTCTCTGGGCATTTTCTAGCACCAAGAGTGGAAGCAAACAGGATTGCTTAAATGTGCTCAGAAGAGGGTACTTCAGCGAGAAAAGCTGCTCAGTCCCCTTGGAGTGCTGCTAGAAGTCTCTAAATGGGACCCCTGTAGTTTTTTGTCTAGGAGACCTGCGGGACACAAAAGCTTGCAGAGCTCACAGAGGCGGCTGCCGCCACTCGGTAGTCCCCCGAGCCTGTGTGTGGTTCTGAGCTCATGTGGTCTACTCACCAGGAATGTAAGAGATGCCGACTCTAAAATGAAAAAGAAAGAGAAAGAAGAGGAAAGAAGAAAGAAGAAAGAAAGAAAAAAGAAAGAAAGAAAGAAAGAAAGAAAGAAGAAAGAAAGAAAGAAAGAAAAAAGAAAGAAGGAAGGAAGGAAGAAAAGAAAGAAGAAAGAAAGAAAGAAAGAAAGAAAGAAAGAAAG
>NW_024425897.1:4799432-4802598 GCF_017311325.1 Ursus maritimus
AAGAAAGAAAGAAAGAAAGAAAGAAAGAAAGAAAGAGAAAGAAAGAAAGAAAGAAAGAAGGAAAATCTTGAAGGACTGATAAAGGATGTGATGAAAGAGTGAGACATGGAATTTGTCAGCCTTCAATGTGTCCAAAGTCTCAATCTGGGACACTCAAAAAGACCAAGAAAGCACAGTCTGCTGAACGGTCTTCGGCGCGGCCGAGTGTTCGGTCAGGTTTTCTCCTGCCCCCACCGCACTGAACAGCTTCGGTCAGGTTTTCTCCTGCCCCCACCACACGGAACAGCTTCGGGAAGGGAAGGCACCTGTATCAAATGCCTCTTCCTGGACCTGAGGTCCCAGCCAGCCAACAAATCCAAGTGCATGGGGACCTTGGGGCTGCCTGAGGCCCTGCCCTTCTCCTGGTCCTCCACAAGGAGCTCCTGGCCCTGGGCCGTGACAGTCCAATCACCCATCATGATACAAAATCCCAGACCAAATGAAATGCCATTGGGAAGAGCTGTATATTGGAAGTTTTGGCATCTTTCCATGACTGATTTTGCTACTTTTATGCTAGAAAAGAGGTTAATTGTTTTTTCCCCAAGGTGGGCTGACTGCAGATTTTTTTTTTTTTAATTCTTTATCTTTTCCCTTTTCTTATTCATTCCCATGTGGCTAGGTTTTCCTTTTTGACCAAAGCAGAGAAAGGCAATGGAGTGATGCCCTGAAGTTGAACGGTGGGCTGCCTCCTCCTGCGAAGGGGGGACACGTGTGCTCCCCAGAGCCGCCCCAGCAGTTGCCTCAGTGATCCCAGGTCCTGAGGCTGTGTGGTCTGCTTACGCAGACATCGCGAGGGCTGGATTTGAACTTCCAAAATGGCCAATGTAAATGGTTTCACTGCAAATGGTTATCTGGTGTTCACAACACACACTGAGCGTTTGAATATTTATTGTGAGGGCGCAGCATTTGTCAGAGAACATACAAAGATCTCTTACCGCAATTATCTTGTTCCAGCTTTAAAATATCAGCTGTCACTTCTTTCACGGGTCTTGTGAGAAAGGAAAGTCCCTCTTTCTTTAACTCGCTTTTCCCTTGAACGCAATTACCACCTCATTCACGGCTCTTTGTGGCCACCTAATCTTGCTGATTATGCTGGTGACATGGCCACAAAGCGACATGACTGACAGCTCTGGCTGGTGACAGAGTGGCCACAAAGCGGGACAGGCCTTTGTGGGATGAGTCCCACTGACCGCCAAGCTCTGAGGAACAGGGCGGGAAGATGCACGCAGGGAGGGAGGGCAGTGCGACCCCTACCTCACCCACGGGGGTCCCTTGCTTTTAACTTGAGAGCCTAGTGGCACGAAGAGCAAGGACTCCTGAGCACATCTGCAGAATTCACCCACTGTTGCCTCAACACGACACTCTGCACAATGAGGCGGGCAGGTCTGGAGGCCCGGCGTCCGTGGGGCCGCTGGGGCCTCATCTGCCCTCCCCAGGCCCTCCCTGAGTCCTGCCCCTGCCTCCCCCACACCGGGCTGGGGGGCAGCACAGGCCGCTGCAGCCAGGCGCCCAGCTGCACATTTGGTGCAGGGACCCCGCGCACAGGGTCTCCACGGGCAGCGCTCCTGGGTCAGAAGGAAGCATATACGCCAAACTGGCCCGGTGCAGAGCCCCCCCAAAGAAGCCCCTGAGCTCTCAAGCTGACCCCTAGCTCCACTCCTTGGTGCAGGAAGTGACCCTGAGATTCACCCCTTAGATGGCTTAGCTCACATCAGATGCACTGGGTTGGTTATAGTCTCTGAATTTTGGTCTTTTTCCCTCACCTTTCCTTTTTGGACGACAGCAAAAATACATATTATTTTTTTTTAAGATTTTATTTATTTATTTGACAGAGATAGAGACAGCCAGCGAGAGAGGGAACACAAGCAGGGGGAGTGGGAGAGGAAGAAGCAGGCTCCCAGCGGAGGAGCCTGATGTGGGGCTCGATCCCAGAAAGCCCGGATCACGCCCTGAGCTGAAGGCAGACGCTTAACAACCGCGCCAACCAGGCGCCCCCAAAACACATATTATTGAAACGTTGTCCACCCTCCCATAATGCTACCTGGTTATCACCGCAGAGCATGTTCTGCAAAACGTTCCCTCTGCTTTTATTACCATCCACGCTATTATGGTCACTCGTCTTACAGAAAAGGATCGCGCTGTGCGTGCTGTCTCACAATTTACTTTTTTCTTTATTGTGGTCATCTTTGCATGACTGACATTTTTTGTAACTGATCTTTGATCGGTTTTAGGAATAGCTCAGGCTTGGGCTTGAGGGGAAGCAGTCGGCAACCCTGAGAATCAAAACTCATCTCGCTGGCTGGAGCCCACTCTGCAGCCATTCCTCTGGGGGAACTGCGTCGGCGCCCTGAAAACAGGCTTGCTTCATGTCCAAAGATTTAAATAGCTAGAAACGCGGAAAAACTCTTGGTGGTTTAGGATGGACATTAAAATAACAGAAAGACTTATCAACTATACTTCAATTAAAACAAACAAACAGAAAGCCAAACTTCAAGTGCAACAGAGTGACCAGAAGCACCGTCACCAAAGGTACCCAGGCATGGTTAACATTTCACTTCCCAAAGGCAGGGCAGGTTGGGGGAGCAGCCCTGCAATTGAGAATGACCAAGAAATCCTTCCAGATCTCTCAGACCCTCCAGGGTCTCTGCCACCAAAGGCTCTCCAAGGTGACTGGCCAGGAGAAACCAAGCCACGCAGCTCTGTAAGCTGTTTCTCACCGTGAACACCGAACTGAAACACTTTGTAAGCCGAGCTGATGGGGAGCGTCCAGCTACCTGGTTACCTCTGCTGGCCGAGAGTTCCCACACTGGGCCCTGGAGAGGGACCCCAGCCTCTATGGTTCAGCAGAGACACCTGGGAGAATAGTGAGGGTCTAGAGTGCAGGCTCTTCAGAAGGAAAGAATCCATCTAGAATTTTACTGGGAGGTGTCATTTCAAAAGACTTCTGAGTGGCACCTGGGTGGTAAGAGTCTGACTTCGGCTCAGGTCATGATCCCAGGGTCCTGGGATTGAGCCCCACATCGGGCTCCCTGCTCAGTGGGGAGTCTGCTTGTCCCTCTCCCTCTGTACCTCTCCCTGCGTGCTCTCTCTCTCTCAAATAAGCAAATAAATTCTTTTTTTTTAAAAA